>NW_023646650.1:0-7570 GCF_015228065.2 Penaeus monodon | reverse complement strand
GTAAACAGCGGACGAATTTTCATGAATCCCTTTCCGATGCGTTAACGATCCGGGATCACTGATGCAGCAGTTTTCCATGGTGTTCGAAGCACGCACTTAATGCGGGGATCTTGCAGCCTCATAGAGGGCCTGTAGGGGCTTTTGTACACTCCCCGCAGGAGAGCGAACAAGGCGGGGGAAAAGGCATATTATATATATATTATATAATTTTAATATATATATATATATTATATATATATATATATATATTAATATAATATATATGTATATATATAATGGGCCGCGGGGGACCGAATGGTTAGAGCATCGGACTTCAAGACTGTCACGACGGCAATCTGAGTTTAAAGGGTTCGAGTCACCGGCCGCGGTTGTTCCCTTGGGCAAGGAACTTCACCTCAATTGCCTGCCTAGCCACTGGGGGATAAGTCAGCCTAAGTCAGTGCGGGCCCCAAAGCCCGGATAAAATAGAGAGAATGATCACCTAAAAGGTACCACCGGCACTCTCCGTGGAAAGGAACTGGGGTCCCTACCACTTACTCACTCCAAGAGCATCACAACAGAAAACTACAATTGAGTATCATGCTGTGACCCCGGCGGCTCAGACATACCCTACCTTTTAAAAGAAGATATATATAATATATATAATATATAATAATATATATATAATGTATATATAATATATATATAATTATATAATATATATAAACGCATATATAATATTAAATATATATATATATATTATATATTATATATATATATATATATTGTAAATATATACCACTTATACATATAACCATACTGCAACACTAAGTCACTCACTCACTCACTCACTCACTCCTCACTCACACACACACACACACACACACACACACACACACACAAACTCACACACACACACACAACACACACACACAATATATATTTTATATATAAAATTTTATATATATATATATGTATGTATGTATGATATATATACACTTGTCTGTCGGGTGTCTGCGTGCCTTTATATTCACGGTAATTTTATGTTTGTAACCATAAGTGGCGATGAAATTTCGCCTCAATCCAGCCTTTCCGAGGAAGTAAGTCGGCATCATTCAATGAGATTAAGGTTAGTTGAGTAAAAATACCTAGTCAGGGGAGTTGTCACTAGGCCGAAAATAAGGAGTATGCACTCTTGGCTCTTTTAATCATAATGGAATATAGTATTTGCTCTTGTTAGTAACCCTGACTTGTTCGACGACTAAAGGTCCTGAGAGTGACTCGGATTGTCAGTGACGTTTGACATTCCGAAGTCGGGTTTGGCACTATATGTCCCAAAACGCACAAAACCATAAATATGGCCGAATTGGTCAAGTGGCAAATTGTTCAGAAACGTGAAGCGTTAATCTTTCTTCCAGCGCGCATTTTTCAGCCCTTACAAGACGCGATTCACTTTACATCTTGGACAGTCTGTGTGTATGGACACACAAACACACACAACAAAAAAACACACAACACACACACACACAAAACACACACACACACACACACACACACACACACACATACATACATACATACATACATACATACATCATACATACATACATACCCCACACACACACACACACACGCGCGCTCGCGCGCGCGCGCGCGCGCACCATTTTATAGTTTTCTTATATACCATTTTCATTTAAACTTTCTTAATCATTTCACATTTGAACTCGCTAGGATTTCCCAGAGGAGATCAAAGCTCACGGATTTGGGCTACTTTTATGTAATCCTTTCCTGTGTCACTTACCTCGCTGACCTGTTGTTTTCCCTTCTTCAGCCACTAGCTTTCTCTTCCCTCCATAGCTTTTCCTCCTTCGTCGGCTCCACCTTCCTCTGCTCTGCTTGTGCCTTCTCGTCACCGGCTCCTCTTCCCCCGCGCACCGGCTATGAGGGAGCAGCATGGAAGGGCGGCTGGGTGGCAAAGCTCCGGCCGGCCAGCAGGGTCTATTTGCCCAGGACATGAGGTTGTCGTGTAGTTTAACAGGATGTCCAACGACCTTTAACTGTCATCAAGTGACAAGAGGTGACATCAATTTTTTTTCTGATTATGATGCAAATTTTATGCTCATTCAGTTCCTTGACATGAAAATAATAAAATCAAAGAGATAAACAAATAAATACTAGAAAACAAAAGTACAGAAGACGATTTGTGAAATGGGAACACGTAAAATGGGACGAGCGACCTGATGTGCACTCGCTAAGCGGTAGCATATTAATTTGCGAGTGCCAACTTTAAGTCAGGAGCGAGGGATGCACAGGCTGATAGCCGGCCTCAGCCTCTCGAGGATTTCATCAAAGAGCTCGGGTGCATCCTCATGTAATTCTTGAAGTAGTTCGATTCCTCCTCCTCAGTTTCTGGACCAGCCCATAGTATACTGTGGTCAGTCTGTGCTGTTCTGTGAGCCAACTGCAAGCCAGACCTGCGGGCACAACTAGTCGAAAATTCCAACATTCCACCTGTCTCCTCCTTCGCCACTTCATTTCAGGTATAATGAATGGCCTCAGTTTTATTCGAGGTCCATTCACGTCTGCACATATAACCATCTCGCGGTTTAACTGCTAAGCAAACAGCAACGCGACGGGCCCAATCGTATTACAGAGGGAGCACCCCAAAGGGAGGGGGCCGCGTGACCGTTATACCTACACGCAACCAGGGGGTGTGCGTTGTGGGAACACGCATGCATACGCACGTGTGCTGTCAGCTTTTTACTTTTTTAATCTAAACAAATTTTAAAAATATGTTCTGGAGCACCAAAACACACACACACACACACCAACACACACACACCCCACACACACACCAACAACACACCACACACACACACACATATTATATATTAATATATATATATATTTTAAAATTAAAATGTTTTTGTGTGGGTGTGTGTGTTTTGTGTGTTGTGGGGTGTGTGTGTGTGGTGTGGTGTTTTGGTGTGTGTGTGTGTGCTCCAAACAATTTTTATATGTTTAATTAAACAAGTCTAAAGTGATCACCACAGGCGTAGCGATGCGTGTTTCCCCGAAGTTCGCACACAGCCTGGGTTGCGGTAGGTATAAGGTCAGCGGGACTCCCTCGCCTTGGGGGCGCTCGCCCGCTTGTAGATAGATTAGGGAGGCGTTGCTGTTTGCTTTGCAGTTGAACCGCGAGATGGTTTTTTGTGCAGACGTGAAGGACCTCGAAAAAAACTGAGGCCATTTCTTACTCTGAAATGAAGTGGCGAAGGAGGAGACAGGTGGAATTTTGGGGAATTTTCGACTAGTTGTGCCCGCGGGTCGGCTTGCTTGGCCACAGAACAGCACAGATTGACCCAGTATACTATGGGGGGCCCAGAAACTGAGGAGGGGAATGAACTATTCAAGAATTACATGAGGATCACCCGAGTCTTTGATGAAACCCGAGAGGCTGGGGCCCGGCTATCAGCCTGTGCATCCCTCGCCCCGATTTAAAGTTGGCCTCGCAAATTAATAGCTCCGCTTAGGAGTGCCTCGGGCGCTCGTCCTTTTTTACGTTTTCCCCATTTCAAAAATCGTCTTCTGTACTTTTTTTTTTCTAGTATTTATTTGTTTTCCCTTTTTGATTTTATTATTTTCATGTCAAGAACTGAATGAGCATAAAATTTCTATAATCAAAAAAAAATTGAGTAAACCTCTTGTCACTTGATGCAGTTAAAGGTCGTTGGAACCTTTTTAAACTACACGACAACCTCGTCCGGGGCAAAAGACCCGCTGGCCGGCCGGGATTTTGCCACCCAGCGCCCTTCCATGCTGCTCCCTCATAGCCGGTGCCGGGGGAAGAGGAGCCGGTGACGAGAAGGAAAAAGGAGCAGGGGAAAGGGGGAGCCACGAAGGGGGAAAGCTATGGGGGAAGAGAAAGTAGGGGCTGAAAAGGGGAAAAACAGGTCAGCGAGGTAAGGAAAAGGGAAAAAGGATTACATAAAAGAGCCCAAACCCGTGAGCTTTGTCCCCTGGAAATCCTAGCGGTTCAAAATGTGAAATGATTAGAAAGTTTAAATGAAAAGGGGAATAAGAAAACTATAAAATGTGCCGCGGGGCCGCGCGCGCGCGCGCGTGTGTGTGTGTTGGTGGGTATTATTTTTTATGTATGTATTATGTAGTATGTATGATGTATGGTTGTTGTGTGTGTGTGTGTGTGTGTGTGTTGTATGTTGTTGTATGTTGTGAGTGTGTGAGTGATGTATGTTTGTTTGGTGTGTGTGTGTGTGGTGTGTGTGGTGTGTGTGTGGTGTGGGGGAGTGTGTAAGTGTGTGATTGTGGTGGTGTGTGTGTGATGTATGAGGGGTTTGGGTGTGTGTGTGTGTGTTGTGTGGTGTTGGGTGTGTGTGTGTGTGTGTGTGGTGTGTGTGTTGTGTGTCCATACACACAGACGCCCCAAGATGTAAAGTGAATCGCGTTTTTTGAAAGGGGCTGAAAAATGCGCGTGGAAGAAAGATTAACGTTTCAGTTTTAAACAATTGCACTTGCCCAAATTCGGCCATATTAGGGTTTTTGTGCTTTTTGGGACAATAGTCCCAAAACCCCCCTTGGGAATTCAAACGTCACTGACAACCGAGTACTTCAGGACCTTTAGTCGTCGAACAAGTCAGGGTTACTAAAAAAGAGAAAAACATATTCCCTTATGATTAAAGAGCCAAGAGTGCATACTCCTTTTTTGGCCCGTGACAAATCCCCCTGATAGGTATTTTTTTCTCAACTAACCTTAACTATGAAAGATGCCGATTACTTCCTCGGAAAGGGGATTTAGGCGAAATTTATCGCATTATGGTTCAAACTAAAATTACCGTAATATAAAAGGGAGCGACACAGACAGACAAAAAAAGTATATATATCATCATACTACATATATATATATATAATATATATATATATATTATAGTGTGTGGTTTTGGTGTGTGTGTGTTTGTGTGTGTGTGTGTGTGTGGGTTTTGTGTGTGGGGGTGAGTGAGGAGTGAGTAAGAGGAGTGAGTGACTTATTGTAGAGGAATTGTATAAGTGTGTATATATTTTCAAATTAAAATTATATATATATATATATATATATATATTATACAGCTTTTATATAATATATATTATATATATATTATATAACTTATATATAAATATTATATATATTATTATATTTATATACATATATATTAATTATATATATTATAAATATATATTTTTTATATATTATTATATAATTATATATAATTATATATACCTTTAAAATATATTATTTTATATTATAATATTATATATATTTTTTTAACGGTAGGTTAAAGTCTGAGCCGCCGGGGCACAGCATGATACTCAATTGATTTTCATGTTGTGATGCCTTTTGGAGTGAGTACTGGTAGGGACCCCCCGTTCCTTTCCACGGAGAGTGCCGGTGGTCCTTTTTTAGGTGATATTTTCTCTATTTTATCCGGGTTTGGGGCCCGCATGACTTTGGCTGACTTATCCCCCAGTGGCTAGGCAGGCAATTGAGGGGAAGTTTTTTTTCCCAAAAGGGAAAAAACCGGGGGCCCGGGGACTCGAACCTTTAAAATCAGATTGCCGTCGTGACAGTCTTGAGTCCCATGCTCTAACCATTCGGTCACCGCGGCCCATTTTAAAATATAATATATATTATATAAATATATATATATATATATATATATATTTAAAATTTATAAAATAATATATAATAAAATGCCTTTTCCCCCGCCTTGTTTGTCTCCTGCGGGGAGTGTACAAAAAAGCCCCATCCCCGGCCCTCTATGAGGCTGCAAAATCCCCGCATTAAGTGCGTGCTTCGAACACCATGGAATCTGCTAGGCATCAGTGAATCCCCGGGAATCGTTAACGCATCGGCAAAGAGGGCATTTCCAGTGAATAATTCGTCTCGCTGTTTACCCTGCGGGGAAAGTGTGTTTGGATATTGGGTTACTCTGCATGTATACATACGAGGAAGTTTATCATCGATTGTTTGAGGAATAGATGGACTGAAGTGTGTGTGTGTTAATATATGCATTGGCTGCTGAGGAGATGGTCTGTATTACAAACACACTGTGTGTGTGTGTGTGTGTGTGTGTGTGTGTGTGTGTGTGTGTGCGTGTGTGTGTGTGTGTGTGTGTGTGTGTGTGGTGTGTGTGTGTGTGCGTGCGTGCGTGCGTGCGTGCGTGCGTGCGTGCGTGCGTGCGTGTGTGTGTGTGTGCGTGCGTGCGTGTATGTTTGTGTGCGTGTGTGTGTGTGGAACAATAACTGCACAGTACATGTAATTAATGAAAAAGGAAAGTGGAACATAAAAAACTGTGCCTGTATAGTATAATCTTTTTTCGCTCTATTTGACCTTTCTTAATTGACATCCTCTGTATTTTATATCCGACTTCGCATCCCTTTCGCCGAGAGAAAGATGAACCGAAAAATTCCGTTTGTTCCACTGCCGCGGGAGCCTCCGCCGCCGCGGCGCCCAGATATCGGATCGTCCCACCGTTAGTTGCTTGTGCTCTGTCGCTGTCACAGTCCTCTGTGTTAATTAAGCTTTCGTGGTCATTTTCGTCCTACAGAAACTAGGATGTTGCTTTCGGCAGCACAATCTTGTCTTGCAAAGCATGGTCTCTCTAAGTGGTCGATGTGAGGGCGCTGCTGCCGCTCGCGTCGCCTTGAGAAACCACGTCCACGTGATCCGTCGGCAACACCTTGGCCTGCGGGCGCCTTCCTCTTGCAACATCCGCAGAGAAAGCATACAATTACCGCCACTGTGAACATGCGGTTTAAGGTTCATTTCTCTCTTTCTGTTACAGAGAAAACAAGTGTTGATTGGCTAGTCAGACTAAAGGTCTGGATGTACGCTCGGTATAACGGTGATATTCGCTTGCAGTCACCGGGAGTAAAGCATAGACGAAAACATTTTGTTTTTAAGATGCATGAATAAGCAAAATATCTTCAGTGTAAAATTTGCAAAACGGCGGATAAATTGCAAAACGCCACGATAAAACGCACAATAAAACACAAGAAATCGACGATGCAAAAATCGACCTCAAGTACTTTTTGTTGCACTTCATCTTGCCCGCGGCCCTGCGCCCAGCTCTCGCCCACACAAGGTCTGGCGAGAACTCGCACATTCTACTGCCTTTCGGTTAGGTCACATAACCCACAATAATGAATTCTTCAAAGCTTTACGGAAACATTTGTGTGTGTGTCAAATATAACCGTAATTTCTGATGCAAGGATTTTGTATTTCATGCGTCTCTTGGGGCGGGGCACGGAAGTCTTCCTTGCTCAAACAGGTTCTACGTCTAATGTCTCTTTGCTTCTTGATATCTTCTGTCATTAGCAAAATGGTTATTCTCAGGAATATTTATTGACTATAACGCCAAGACTTTCAAACAGCCATTTAATTCACATATGCATACGTTTTATGCCGTCAAGCAACTAAAGACTCGAGCCCACTGTTCACCAGATTTCCAGCGATTGTGAACAAGTGGGGCTCACTAAACAAATTACTATTGCTGCTCCCCTATGAAACATTAAAGATGCAGGAGGGAAAACCCAC
>NW_023646649.1:5000-7570 GCF_015228065.2 Penaeus monodon | reverse complement strand
CTTAGTTTTTTTTAACCTCCCCCAGCGGAGGGGAAAACGGAGCTGCATGTGTTCCAGATTATCCAGGTGATAATCTGCTCTGGTTTCTGTTTTCTATCCTGTGGTCTTGGCTCCAGGTTTTGATGGATTGAAAATGATCATTAAAAAGAGGGTGGGTTCATGGGGATAGAAAACAGTTTGCCAGTGGTCATGAAAATTTTGATAACCTCCAGGGGACCTAAAATTTTGATTGTTTTTCCTTGAGATGTGAGTGAAAGATCTCGTTTTTCGGCTCGGGCGGCTTAAATACACTAGCTCTGTGTACGCGCGCAGGGAACGAGGGGATCCCGCTGTCCAAAGAGCGCGGACATGGCTGTGGACCTGTGTGACCCAACCTGGGTAACTACGCTGAACTCCAGGTTGCGGGGTCGTGCTGCTACAGCCGGATCTCCGACGACGAGCCTCGAGGTGTCGGGCTCCTCGTCCCCTTCTTCCTCTCTTCTTTTTCTTCTTATTCTTCTTCGTCTGCTCTTCTTTTTTCGTCTCTATTTTCGTCTTTTCCTGTCTTCGTCGTCCTTCTCCTCCTCCTCCTCCTCCTCCTCCTCCTCCTCCTCCTCCTCCTCCTCCTCCCCCTTTCCTCTCCTCCTCCTCCTCCTTTCTCCTTCTCCTTCTTACTCCTCCTCATCCTCATCCTCATCCTCATCCTCATCCTCATCCTCATCCTCATCCTCATCCTCCTCATCCTCATCCTCATCCTCATCCTCATCCTCTTGGTATTGTGCTTTCGATTACTACAGACTAAGCAGAGGCATGCCTCCCCACAGAACGAGGGATTAGCCTGACTGCTAAGAATTGGGCAATCAAATGTGTTTAGCTAACAGGAAGATTCTTCGTGAAAGCAGAGCGAGTCGGCAAGATTTCTGAAAAATAAATATTACTCTTTTGCATGAAATGAAATTTTGCCATTATTATTTCCATAAACATGGCCTGATGATAGCAACTTGTGTCATTGTTATAATTGCTCTCTGTGGATGGGCTTTTCATGGAACGGATCTTGGGTCGCCTGGGAAATTAATTACATGGATAACGGTGCTTACCTGAAACGCGCAGGTAAACAGAGTCCATAATGTAATGACAAACATCCCTGCCCTCCGTGTCCTGCGTGTGCAGGTGGCGGCCACGCCCCACCCGTCACGCGCCCTCGCTGCCTCGCACATGGCTTTTACTGGCATGTTTATGGACGGAAGATATCGCCGTCCGCCGAAGCCTTGGGGGTATTTTTTGACTCGGTCTGCTGTAAGCGACGTCTGCGGACGGATCGCCGCACAAGACTCATTTCACATCTGTTTTAGGTTGTGGATATTGTGGGCTTGGTGAACATGCCCGTCTTGGAAAGCAGCTGATCTCGACTTTTACTCAAAACACCAGAATAAAATCTGAACAAATAATTCACAGATGGTTTCTCATCAGATATTCTTGGGGACTTCCTTTTCCTTTAAGTGACCTAATTATGCAAGCGACCGAGATGCCTTAACCATTTTATTTTATTTTATCTTATTATTATATTTTAACCTGTGCATGATGCACAGGGTAAAATCATCATATAATTTCTTTTCACATAGTTTTTCCCCAGTTGGAAAAAAAATGTTTTTGCAAAAGCGCTAACTTATGCCTTGTCTAGTGGTGTCCAAGTAACAGCTGGAACACCTTGGAGGTCCTTTAGCACTTTCCCCGCGGGTCAATACTGCCTCTTGATGCTTAGTGCAGTCATTCTGGGCACTCGCCACACAGAGCTCCGATAGCCTCCGCACCACGATTTCATCAGCATATTTTCGGCACACTTTCTTCAGTGTCTCGTTGCATTATGCAACCACCATGTCATTATCATTATGCAACGGGTCCGAAACACCAGTCCACCCCACACAAAAACAGCCGTCGCAATTTTACCTCCCAGCGTTCTCCACCTCACAGGCCCACGGTTACAGCTCACTGCATTAACACACATGTATATTCACACAATAAAACACATTCTGTAAGTATATATATAAACGCATACGCGACTTAATTAGAACTTTTCTGATGCTATCCATACCTTCATGCGCTTACTTACAAGTTGTCAATAATTGCCCCCCCCCCCCCCCCTTGTACCCCATTTCACATGACTAAATTCTTACAGTTAATTTTCTTCATCTTGTCTCGTCTCCCCTCTTGCTGTATGTCACTCCCCTCACTCCTTCACCCTTTCTCTCACACCGTGCCTTCAGTGCTCCTTTAGAAAAGAAGAGGACAAGGAGCGGGGAAAGGGAAAATCGAATCCCTCATAAGCACTGGTAAAGAAATCAGACACACGAGGAAAAAAGAACGCCTGGCCCTCAGTGCGCATTCCACCGGATCGCCTTGTCTCCTCCTCTCCCGGGTTCATTCCATTCCCTCTCGCGCGTGTCCACCCTCTCCCCTCTCTTTCACTCTCTCTTCCCCACTCTGTACTTTATCACTGTTCCTTACTCTCCCTTCTCTTTTATTTTTCTCTCCCACTGTTTTATATATGTATCCTCAATGAACTCACTCTCATATTTTTGCCACACTGCCTT
>NW_023646648.1:0-7571 GCF_015228065.2 Penaeus monodon | reverse complement strand
AGATAAAGTTATAATAATTTTAAAGAAATATATAGATATATAATATAAAAATATATATCATATATATGAATATATGAATATATAAACACAAAAATATTTAACATAATATATATTAGAGAAAAAAATAAAAAAAACAAAAAAAAAAAAATATAAAAAAAAGGTGTGTTTGTTGTGTGTTGTGGTGTTTGTGTGTTTTGTTTTTGGTTTTGTTTGTTGTTGTTTATGTTAGTTATATATATAAATATATAATATTATATATAATATATATATATAATATATATATATATATATATTTTAAAATGTTTCTTTTTTTTTTGTTTTTGTAATTTTGTTGTTTTTTTTTTTTTTTGTTTAGTGTTTAGTTAATAATATATATATATATAAAAAAAAATAAAAATAAAAAAAACAAAAAAAAAAACCCCACCAATATATGTTAATCTATAATATATATAAAATTATATATATATATTTTAATATATTAAAAATGTGTGGTTTGTTTTTTTTTATATACAAACAACAAAATACACTAATAAAAGAAAAAAAAAACAAAAAAAAAACAACAAATATATGTAATATATAAATATACCATATATATAAAATATATATATATAAAATATATATATATTTTTTTTTTTATATATACAAAGTTATATATAATTAAATAATAGTAATGATACATATAATAGTAATTTTTCGTAAATATATTAATATATATTAATATATATATATATTTTATATATAATATATATATTTTATATAATATTTATAACATTTTATTTCTCTCTTTTTCTCTTTTTTTTCTTCATTTTTTTTCTTTATATTATATTTTATATATATTTATATACATATATTTAATTATATATATATATGTATATATATATACATAAAATATTTTTTTTTTTATATATATATATTTTATATTTTATATACCATATATATATATATATTTTTATATTATATATATATATATATATATATATATAATATTCATATATATGTGTGTCTATATATATAATATAGAGAGAGAGAGAAAGATACACACACAAACAAAACACACACACACACCCCACACACACACACACACACAACAAACCACACACACACCCCACAAACTCACACCCACACTCATCCCACACACACACACACACACATACACACACATACACTGGGCTTACCAGGACCTCGCGCCCAGCGTTGACACTCAACACTCTTCCACCACACACTGCCTCGTCAGCTTCCTCGACTTCGTCCACTCCCACCTCGACAAGCGCAAATCCTCCGTCACCAGCATCTTTATAGACTTAAAGGGAAAGCTTTCGACCTTGTGGACCACACTACGGTCATCTCAAAGCAGCAGCTTCCAGGGGCATCAGGGAATGCCTCATCCCCTGGCTGACAGATTTTCTCTCCAACAGGCAAGGGGCCCGTGCGCTTTGCAGGTCAAGTCTCCAGCCTTCTGCCACTCACGTGCGGAGTCCCCCGGGGGACTAGAATGGCCCCCTATGCTTCCTAGTCAGATTAACGATGCTCTCCCGATACCGGCATCGTTGGAATACGTGGATGACTCGACCATAGCCGCCCCCATTGATAATTCCTGCCCTGACCACTCCGCCATCCAGCACACTCTCGAAAACCCTCCTCTCTGGACCACCGAAAATCACGTCACCATCAATCGCCAGAAGTCAGTTGTGATGCAGTTCGATTTCTCCACCAACCCCGCCCCCTCGCCCATCCTCACGCTGGAAAAACCATCCGCTCGACGTAGTCCGTTCCACCAAGCTGCTCGGCGTCACCATCGACGATAAGCTCTCCTGGACGCAGCACGTCAGAGACATCGTGAGGTCTGCCTCGTACGGGTTTTCACATGCTGCGTCGCCTCAAGTCCCTTGGCGTTCCACTCCCGGAGCTTCAGAATACTACAGGCTATTCATCCTGCCTAAATTGACCTAGCCTCCCCGCCTGGTCCCCCTCCTCACCCCCACCAGCTGCTACAACTTGAGAGGTGCAGAAAGGGCAGCCAAGATAATTCTGGCCCTGTCTACACCTGCTATGACCACCCCCTGGCTGCCCTAGGCCTCACCTCCCTCGCCACTCACTACTCAACCTCACTGCAGCGGGTTGGTCTAAAATTGCTGTGCCATCCACGCCACCGTGACCTCCTGCCCCCGACGCGCCGCCGCCTCCCCCGGGCCCTACGCGCCGCCAACAAATGGTGCCCATCAGGGCCCGCACTGACCGCTACCACCGGAGCACAGTACCCACTCTAGTCCGACTCATCAACGAACACTAGTCCATATTTACTTGTACAATCCTAGCTCACCTGATTTTGTACTTGGCTTTTGTTTATCTGTTTATTTTGTTTTTTGATTGTTATTTTTTACTTTGTTTGTTATGTTTTGTTTATAGGTTTATGTATATATAGTTTGTCTCTCTATCTGTATTTCTGTGTATATTTTCAGCTTCTGGCTGCATGAAAATCAATAAACCGATTATTATTATTATCATTATCATTATTATTTTTATTATACACACACACACACACACACACACACACACACACACACACACACACACCCCACATATATAATATATATATATATATATATAAAATATTATATATATATATATACAGGTACATATTATATATATATATATATATAATATATATATATATATATATATATATATACACTGATATATAGTTAGATAGATAATACACACACACAGACACCCCACACACACATATATATATGTACAGGTACACACACCCCACACACACACACACACACACACACATATTATATATATATATATATATATATATATATATATCTATTATATATATATATATACATTTCATATATTTTATATACCATACATATATATATATATATATATAAGTATATTTTATATATATATAAAATTGCGTACGTGTGTGAGTATATATATATATATGTATATATATATATCTACATATATATATTTTATAAAATATATATAATATATATATATATATATCTGTGTGTGTAGGGTACATAAAAAATGTATAATATATATATATATTATATATATATATATATATATATATATATATATACATATTAATATATATATATATATATATATATATATATACCCACAATTAGTTATATATAAATATATATAACTCTATAAGTATAAATATATAATTCATGCCTTTAAGCGCTCTTTTTATTTCTTCTGTTTTGATGCTAGGTAGTCTTCTTCTATCCCTGGTTGTTATTTGAGTTGTATAGATCCCGTGAAGCTGGTAGACGGGGGTATCCCTGTCAAGCAAGCACCTTAAGAATGTCTCCTTATAAAGCAAAAATTATGGAAGAGGAGGTAAGCTTTCTGCTCAAAAATGGTCTTGCTGAACTTTGTGAGAGCGAGTGGGGATCACCCCGTGCATTCGTGCCAAAATCTAAGGGTTTTAAAAATGGTGACAGACTATAGAAGGGTCAATGAGCTCACAAAGGGGATTGTTATCCTTTACCTAGAATATTGGATATAATAGATTCCATTGGGGAGTCCAAGTTCATTAATGTACTCGATTTATGAAGGGCTATTATCAGGTACCCTTGTCACCTGAAGCGAGGCAGATAAAAAGCATTTGTGCACCTAATGGGCTATATATGCGAATGCGCCTAGCTCATTTCAGGACTGAGTGTTCAATAATACGTGGACTTGAAGGGGCAAAGGTATACATTGATGACCTTGTAGTTTACAGCATAAATGGGAAGACCATGTGGCAACATTGCGATCCCCCTTTGAACGCCTGCAAGATGCCGGGCTCACTGTTTAATTTAGTCAAGAGTGAGTTTGCCCCAAGGTAAGGTGAGGTATCTCGGCCCCGAGGTTTGGGGGAGGAGTGGTTGCTCCACTTAAAACCAAGTTAGAAGCTATGAATGAGTTACCGTACCTAAGAATAAAAGAGCAGTTCAAGATTTATTGGTATGGCTGGGTACTATCGTAGGTTTTGCCCAAACTTTGCTAACGTAGCCAAACCCTTAACAGATCTTTTGAGTCCTAAGAAAGAATTTAAATGGACGGTTGAATGTCAGGAGTCTTTCAAGAAGTTAAAGAAACTTTCTAACCAGATTTAATAAACCTTTTACCCCCCAGGTAGATGCTAGTGAAAGTGGCTGCAGGATCAGTTTTTTTGCAGGCAGGGAAAGACGGGGTTCTCCACGGTCTGCTACTCTTTTTGCGAAGTCGAGGTGTATTTGAGCTGCACCGCCATACGAGATCGAAGTCCCTTTAATTGTGACGAAAATGAAAAACAAAAACCAACGTCTTACGAGATGGTACTTGGCGCTGCAACCTTACAATCTAGTGATAAAACACATCAAGGGTTTGTAATAACATAATAGCGGATAGTCTCTCCAGACCAGGTTAATGACTATAAAAACCCCATGGGTTTATCTTTGTGTTGGGGGTGTTTTCAGAATCCCAAATATACGAACCTGCTTTGCTTAAAACAGTAAAGTTAACCTTGTAAATACGTTTTTCCCAAGTATTCCCGGTTTCTAGTGACAGCTGTTTTTGACAGTTCTGGGTATGGGTAGTGACTGCGGGGCGGGAGTGAGGTAAGGAGCTCCCTACGGGTACTTGAGGAAAGGGCACTTCTAGGGCCTTATATATGTTAAAAAGTTTAAAATATGTCAAGAGCTATGATTTGTTCGAACTTCCATCCAAATAAGAAATTAACACAGTAAAAAGGTACAGATTGTAAAATAGTAGATTATTTTGCCAGACGGCTGCTGCGGCAGACTGAAGCATTTATGTATTTTTTTCCCTATTTCACACTGTTGTCATATTCATTAAACCTTTGTTATTGGTAAAAGTTTATTATGAGTCCTTATTATTAGAAAGAACTTGATTTTAAGAAGGATAATGCTCTGTGAACAAAGAGGAATGGAAGTGATGAAGAGAAAATGATAACGAGTGGTAAGCGTAATGAGCAAAAAGGGAAAATTTCATTAGTGTATAATTAAAAAAACTCATACACCTAGATGTAACAGTGTGTATGTGTGTGTGTGTCTATGTTTGTATATATATTCATATATATATTTATATATGTATATAAAAATATAAGATTTTGTATATATGTATTTGTATGTAGTTATGTATGTGCCTCTGTGCGTTCGTGAGTATGTGTTTGTCGGCTATCTGTGTAACCAAACATATGTTAACGTAACCTAACCATTTAACCTAACCAAACGCTACTTAACCTAACCTTGATTTTCCTTAACCTAACGTAACGGAGATAGAAGTAAAAGGAGTAGTAGGAGTAGGAAGGAAGGTGGGACGGAGAGATATAAGTGGAAGGAGGAAGAGGAGGGAGGTCGTGGAGATAGAAGTGGAAGGAGTAGGATAAGGAAAAGAGGGAACGGGGAGGAAGAGGAGACACGTGGAACGGGAAGAAATACACACACACACACACACACACACACACACACAACACACACACATATATATATATATATATATATATATATATATATATATATATATATATATATATGCATATATATATACATGCATATATTCTACTTATTCATTTATATACATATTCTACATATTCATATATATGTATATATACATACATGGAAGGAGGAGGAGGAGGAGGAAAAGGGGGGAACGAAGAGATAGAAGTGGAATGAGGAGGAGAATGGGGGAACGGGAACAAAGTAGTAAAAGGAAGAGGAGGAGAAGGAGGGGAGGGGAATGGGGAACTGGGGGATATAAGTGGAAGAAAGGAGGAGGAGGAGAAAGGGGGGACGTAGAGATAAAAGTGGAAGGAGGAGGAGGGACGGAGAGTACAGTGCATACCCTAAGTGAAGTACAGCTCTTACATGTTAAATATGGAGACCAGGCAATGGGAGGTCAGTCTGCTATCCATAGGTTTTGTAACTGTGTTCCCAAACTGGGCTACCCCATCATTTTCTCGATGTCACTTTTTCCCGGGCGCGGCGACTCTTTCCTAAAGATACTCCTTACCTGCCCGCCTCAACCTCCCCCACACTGGTATGCGTATGTAGTGTGTGTGTAAGTACTTCGTCACACTTCCATATGGTACATTTTTAAAAAGTTTTCATCTGGGGAATACTTGTGTATTATCTAGTATCTAGGTCGGCTTAACGATGACTGTGATTTGGGTTTTAAATAATTCTACAAATATCAATAAAAGGAAAGAAATCCGATGAAGGAAATAATATTAAACTATTAGGAATATTCAAGTTATAAATAACAAGAACATAGATTTATCTGCAACGGTTCCTCTGAAACAATACGATTTGCAAAAGAAACACTGATTTTTCTTATTGTTGTGATAAAAAAAAAAAAAAGTTTCCATGCCTGATTCTCCGACCTCGGAGGTTGTAGTTTCCATGCCTGATTCTCCGACCTCGGAGGTTGTAGTGTGTGTGTGTGTGTGTGTGGACATATACATATATATAATTTTATATTGTGGAATGTACCATTCACTAAGAGGGGGCGTGGTACTCCAGTTGTCATTCCACTTACACAGGTGTTTCACCTGCGCGTGATTTCCGTAGTTCACCTTTTATTTTTCGCTTTTATTTCTGTTAATTGTATTTGTTAGTTTTATTGTTTCTGCTTCTAGTTCTTGTATGTAATTTGTATTTTTAAATTTGTTTTGTACCATGAAAATGTCATGATTTTACTCCTAGATGGAATTTTTTTTTCATTTTCTCAGTTCGTGACGTGACACTGCATTTTTTAATATCACTGTTTTAAATAATTTTTCTAATTAATGTTTTAAATCTTCTACATATGACTTATTTTATTATCTTATTTTATTAATGAATGTTTAATAAATTCACTGATCTCAATTTTACTGTTTCATGATTTTTAGTTGGTTTTTATTTTATTCATAAACTCTTTTAGTCTGTGTTTTATAGCTTTTCCTTAATGATTTTTAATTTTTTTTTGTGGAATTAATCTTTTTAAAAACAATATGTATTTTATTTTATTTTATTTTGTTATTTATGAGAAAATGATTTAACATGTGACGTCACGAGTTCATGTAGTTCCCCGGGGAAAAAACAAATAAACAGTGTCAACTGGAACTTTGTTTGTGGGCACATCCTCTCTGCAAACTACACTCAAGGTTGTACTGGCTTTGTTACTTGCCTAGGCTGGAACCAAAGCTGGACGTGTTAGTAAAATATAAATGAAGGCAACTGAAATAATACTTTGCATAGATGAAGCTGAAGTAACGTAATGTAAAACCAGTGATACTCACCTTAAGTACTAGTTTTTCCTCTTTTGTTTTATCATTCTTTGTCTTTTAAGTGTATATATATGTATAAGTAAAAGTATTCCAGACGTTTACTGCTGAGTGTTTGCCTTTGTTTATGGTTGATTTTTACTGATCTCTTTTTACTGATTTTCCCTTTTACTGATCTCTTTTTACCATACTTTTACTATACTTTTACTAATTTTTTTTATGATCTTTTTACTAAGTTATCGGTATTTTATCTACTTTTTCTGGTCGTTGTTTTACCTTGTTTCTATTCTTCATTTTA
>NW_023646647.1:5000-7571 GCF_015228065.2 Penaeus monodon | reverse complement strand
TGGAAAAAAGATTTTGTTTTTCTGAAACGATTTACAATTCGGTTTTTGTTTGAAAAAATTTTGTTTTTTCCGAGGATAATTTTATGTAAATTATATGTAGTTTTGTTTCATTTTTAGGTATTCAGAGCGACGGGTAATCGTTTGATGGGGGGGGATAGTGCTACCCCAGTGGGTCTTTGTCTTGTGCGAAACAGTTTTAAACATGAAAGGATGAGGGGCATGGTTAACATGAAGGGATGGGAAAAACATGAAACTGGCTGTGAGCGGGGGAGGGGAGGAAAAAGTCAAGGGAGAGGATTTGGGTGCGCCCCTGTGAAGCCCCTCGTGTGTCCCTTTTGGCCCTGAAAATTTTGTGTTGCCCGTTTAGCTGTTCGTGCAGTGTGACTCTGGTTTCCCCCTGTATTGTCCCAAAAAAAAGTGTACGAGTAACAAATTGTGAAAAAAAAAGGGAAAAGACTGTCTTTTTGTGTGTTTTGGGCCCCTGCCTCGCCACTTGGCTTTTCCCCCTCGTGGGGTTTTGGGACGCTTGGTGCTCGGTGCCTTTTGGGACTTTCAGTGTTCACGCCCCTGTGGATAACCCCCGTCTCCCTAGCCTGCCTTGTGTTGGGGGCGAGAGACGGGGGGACCGCGTAACAATAATGATAATATAATAATAATGATACTAATAATCACAATATAATGATAATAATAATAAAAAAAATAAAATTTTACTATTGTGTTATTCCATTATTATAAAAATTAAACATTAAAATCATATTTTATAAAAATTTCGTTTTTTTCTTATATATTTTTATAAAATACGTTATGAGGACTAATTATCCTAATAATGACCAAAACATAACATTTCAAATTATCGTGTTATTGCAATTATTTCAGTTATAAATTTTATATTATATATATAATATAATTATATAATAATTATAATTATATACATACATATATTTTTTATTTGTAATTAAACTAATAATAGAGGGGAAAAAAAACCCCAATACAAAACTTTTATTTATTGAAACTAGATAAGTTTCGAAATCCACCTGGATTCCATTTAAGGGTTTTTTTTTTTCCCTTGTATCAACACGGAAGAGTGTTTTGCTATTCAAAATAATAAAGAAAAAATAAAAAATGATAGTATATAATAAGGAAAATAAAACAAAAATTTTACTTTTATTATTATTATTATTATTATTATATTATTTTATTATATTATTTCACTATTGTCATTGCTATTATGATTTTTTTTTTGCAATAATAATAATAAAAAAATAAATAATAATAATAATAATAATAATGATACTCAATAAAAACAGATTACCCCGTGTGCTGCGAAATGCAGCGGTAGCGACTCTTTAGCAATCTGGCTGTCTGCGTTCAAGCCCTTGCCGCCACTAATGGAAACCCTGGCTTTTCCTTTACACACGGGAGAAAATTTTAAAGCAAAATGAAAAGACAGTAGTCGCAAAGGAATCAAACAAAATTTATTATTATTGTTAAAAAATAGTAATAATAATTATTTTTATTTTTGTAATTAAAATTATTATCAATGAATTATCCTTTTATTACAAAATTATGATTATAGTTTTATTAAAATTCTCTTCCTCTCATTTTTATCATCATGCATAATTAATCAGTTTGGTCCATTACAAAATTGCCCTAAAATGAGCAAAATCATATTAAAATAAAAAAAATGGCATTTTGGACCCCAACTCTGAAAGGGTTTTTTGGGGTTTTTTTCCCCTGATTTTTTATAATTGGAAACTAATATTGTTGCCATCAGTATCAATATCATTACCTCATTTTTACATTTCATCTTTATTATTCATAAATAGGCTTAGGCCTTATTTCCGCTGACAAAAATTTTTTACACACTAAAAAACTTCGTTAATTTCATTCGGGTCGCGGCAGAACGTCCAATTTTTCCTAGCTTTTCCCAAAAGGGCCCGACTCCACCTAATTCCTAAGAATCGTGCTTAAATTTAAAACTGATTTATTTTGAAATTTTTTTAAATTTTCAACCCCTGTTTTCTGATATTTAAAAGGAAAATACCCTATATGCAAGTCCCTTTATTATGAACTTTTCAAATAAATTATTTTGAAAGCAAAAAAGGGTTTAAAAAGCCGGGCCCTAAACGCCTCCCATCATACTTTTTCTTTGGGATCGACTTTGGGATCGGACGTCCACCCTTTAAAAAGTTTTTAATGTCACTTTTTATCGTTATTTAATTCATTTAAAAAGGATATTGATTTTCGCCTTCATATTCAAATTTTACGTACATAAGAAATAAAATGATTAGCAGAAAATGACAAAATTTCCGTAATATTCTGCAAAAAGTAATTTTCATGTTTCTTTTCAATTTCCATTTATTGGGGATAGTAAAGTAATATAATATACATTCATCTATGACCATAAAGTGATCCCCAAGAAAATTTTCTGATACTTTTCACAGACGTTATTCTAGCAACAAAATATTTATTTGAAAATCTACATAATCGTAGTGAAAAATTTTATATTTTAAGGGGCCCTGGCCTAGAAGAACAAAATAGGTTTATCTTTCGTATGCCTACACGCTTTTA
>NW_023646646.1:0-7572 GCF_015228065.2 Penaeus monodon | reverse complement strand
TATGCCACCTAGCCGCGTTCCCTATGGACGACCCTGCTCATCAGGTTGTCTCTCTGCGAGACAACCTGGGTGGGGGAGACCTGTGGGACGTCTAGGAATCATGGCTTGGGCAGCTCGACGAGACCTATCGCGAGGAATTAGAGATGGGCCGTGTGCCTGGGCTGGAGGATCTGGGGCCTTCGGCAGCGCCCCGTCGGTTTGGGCCCTTTGATGATGATGATGATATATATATATATATATAATATATATATACAAATATATTATATATATATATATGTATATATATTTTATTCATATATATATATATATATATTAAAATATATATATAATATAAAATATATATATGTCTATTCATATATATATATATATATATATATATATATGTATACATATGAATATATATATACATACATGCGTGTGTGTGTGTGTGTGTGTGTGTGTTTGACTACCGCTATGGTCCAGTGGCTAGAGCACTGGACTCTCACCCTCATGGTCCCGCATTTTACGCGGCAGTCGTAAAATGCCTGCGCTCCGACTGCTGGCCCGATCTCACGGCGAGAAAACGACTTATCGCCTTGAGAAGACAAACGCAGGGAGAGTCGCCGACGTGTTACCGGGCCGAACCACGGTTAATTAGGAAGGGCCTCCAATCAAGCAAGGATGGCACTGCCAATTAACCTCTCAATAATGAATGAGAGAAGCCTATGTCCTGGTGGCAGCTGCAAGCGAGAAGCCATGCCACACCATCGTTTCACATCACCCTGAGCACCTACCCATTAGGTAGACAGATAGATGTGTGTGTGTGTGTGTGTGTGTTTGTGTGTGTACACACATATAATATATATTTATCTATACATAATATATATATAATATATATATATATATATATATATATATATATATATATATATATATTATAATATAATATATATATATATATATTATATATAATATATATTGTATATATATATATATATATATATATATTATATATTGTATTATCTATAATATGTGTGTGTGTGTGTGTGCATACATGTGCATACATACATTATATATGTATGTATACATATAAATAAGTTTGTGTATATACAATATATATAATATCTATATAATATAGTATATTATGATATATATATATTAGTGTGTTGTGTGTGGTTGTGTGGTTGTGTGTGTGTGGTGTGTGTGTGTGTGTGTGTGTGTGTACAATATATATATATGTAATATATAATATATATTATATCACTTATATATTATATCATATATATATATAATGTATATATATATATTGTATATATGTATATATGCATATATGTATATATGCATATATATGTATCATTATATATGTATTTTGCTGACGATGTTGCTATCCTATCTGAGACCTTGGAGTCACTGGTGGCGGCTCTTGATGCATTTAGCAATGAGGCGAAGCCTCTTGGCCTAGAGGTCTCCTGGCCCAAAGCCCAAAGATTCAGGCTTTCGGGGTCTGTTAGGGGAACCCGTTCATACGTCCATCCCTGCGGCGGGTCAGGCGGATGCATAGTCGTGATAATAATTTTCCATGTTTTGTTCGCGACATTTTCTTTTTAATCGGTAAAAAAAGAGCAACCCATTTTTCTTGACCCATTCCCCTCTCTTTCCCTCCTGAATTTGCAGTATTTTCGCAAAGATTAAAAGAAATTTTTTCGCACTCATCGATACAAGGTAATCTTACTAAAATTCGAAAACATGCAATTTCTCAAAAATTTTTGCATTATCAATAAAGACGTACATCAGCGATTGCCTTTAACCCACACCCAAAAAAAATTAATCAATGAAAACAATAAAAATAGACACTTTTTTTTACATTGAGGCATAGACTGATTTTATAACTAAAACTCGAAATTTTAGCAAAGCGGGACTAAATATAAAAAACAAAAAACATTGAGTTTTTTTATTAAAAATTTTTAAATAAATTTTTAAAACAACACATACATTAAAACATACCGAATTTTGAAAAAATTTTCCGTGAAAACAATTGATAAATTTTTTTATGTTGTAAAGACCATCTTTTGAGTCACGGACATGGTCCTAGTAAAATTTACAAAGGACATAGCTTCACTTGCCGGGAAATCATTCTTGTTACAATATTCTGTTCTTTTTGGGGGGAAAAAAAAAATATATCTTTCCTGCCTTGAAAAAAGGGTAGTTATAATTAAATTTGGGTTCCCCCCCCCCACCAGCGTTATCAGCCAATCACAAACCCCTACCAGAGAAAGGATTAGGAAAATAAGAAAACCCCTTACACTTTCCCCCCCTAATTAATTTTTTAAATCTGCGTTACTTACGAACGATCGAAAAAATTTTTCTCACACCGGGTCATTTTTAAAAAAGTTTTTTAAAAAAAAAACTATAACCCTTTTCTTAACAAAATATTTTCCCGAAAAAAAATCTTCACAAATTTGGCCAATGTTTTTATCCCATGCAATTATGCTTTTAAAAAAGAAAAAAACCCCAAAGCCCCAGAGGCTAAACATGAACTGGAGATCCTAATGTTAAGAAAAAATCTTTCCAATAAAAATCGATAAAGCCACAACCCCCAAATAAAAATGTGGGGGGTAGAACTCCATAAAAAACAAAGATGAATGCAAAAAATTTCCATTAACAGTTAAAATGTAATGTCCCATAATTGACGGCCTGTGGCGAGATGTAAAATGTTAACCACGAAGAACTCATTATAAATTCACCTTTTCTTTCATGCAGGTAAATGATCTTCTAAAAAACAATCTCGCAAACATATCCTCTACTGAGAAATTACGAAGAAATATTATTTACCACATAACAGTTCGTTATCCGTAACCAGTCGTGCGGTTGTGAAAGTTGAACTCCAATCCTGAGAGTTTCCCTCGAGTTTCTTTCAATGATAGTGACATGCCCGTTCCTAAACGCACATATGGTGCGAAATTATATAGAGGATTTTGTTCTACTTGCTGCCAATTAAAGTACACAGATACGGACTTAATTAGAGAGTGCATAGTGGAATTACATAATTCTGCATGATCGTCATTATCCAATAGCGTGCCATCCTCTTTCCTCAGATTTCCCTTAACCTCTTACACCACTCTTGATAGGTCTACATAACAATTTTGTACCGCAGGCCACCTAAATTCAGCGAAATTATCAGTAACTGTCCTATTTATGTCATCATGAAACGGCAATACATCGACTTCAGAGCGTTCCTTAATCCCAGATTCGACCATGCTCATCCTTTTTGTCTGTGGGAACATGTCACTCACCCCGGCAACGAAAGATAAGAGCGCAGTCTTATACCGATTCATTGTCTTTGTCTTTTCTAGTAATACCGTGTCATTCCTCGTTCAATATTATTGCGCACATAATATTGTTCTGGCGCCTACCTGCTTGATAGGCTCCACGCCTCTCCTTTTCATAGAAGACTATAGACAGGGGCGTCACTTCATGTTATGAGTTGGGGGGTGACGGGTAAATTTGCCCTGAAAAAATCATTTTTGCCCTGCAAATCACGAAAAAAAATGCTCACTAGCTCTTTATAATGCCCGGGAATGACCCATCAACCAGTAATTATAATCGTATTATTGGTAGAAAATATAAATTATAAAATACCCGAGGATTTGCCCTGCAGAACTAGATTTTGCCCTGCAAAAGAGGCTTTTTTAAGAGTGTGGGGGGGGGGGGGTGACGCCCCTGACTAAAGATTGGCCTCGTCAATAACACCCGAATCAAAATCAAGGAGTGCAGGCTTGACAAGTTTAGAAACAAAGGGAATTAACCTCTTGTCTATATTACCAAGAAAGGAAAACAATCCTGCTCCTCGTCGATAATGATCATAAGGTATTATATATGCCAATATCTCTTAAACACCCCCTCTTTGAATGGGTTTAAACAATTTTATCGGTCGTTCAAATATCGGCCCTTAAATTCGTCTGCAGTGGAGGGACCCAAATTTCGTTCTTAACATACATGATGAGTACTGTGTACCTTGTCTCCCGCTACAATAATAAAAATAATAGTAATAGCAATAATAATATTAATAATAATAATAATAATATAATAATAATAATGATAATGATAATAATAATATCAATAATAATAATAAAAAAAACAAAACTAATAATGATGATAATAAAAATAACAATAACAAAAAAAACACTGATAAAGATAGTAAAGATGAGGATACAATTTAATAATAAAAGACAATAAAAAAATAATGATAATAAAAAATGATTGGATAATAATGATTCTAATGATAATGATGATGATGGTGGGTGATGATAATGATAATGATAAAAAATAATAATAAAAAATAATAAAAAAACCAAAGAACTAATAATGATGATAATAAAAAAACAATAAAAAAAAATAACGCTGATAAAGATGCAATAATGATGATAGTAATAATAAAAAGACAATAATAATTATGATAATAATAATAATGATTGTGATAATAATGATAAAAATAGTAAAATAATAATATATAATAAATTTAAAATGATTAATTTAATAAAAAAAAAAATGATGATAATGATAACAATAATAGTAATAGTAAGAATGAGAATAATAATAACAATGATAATAAGCATAATCATGATAATAATACCAATGATACTGATGCTAATAATGAAATAATATCACCAATAATATCAATATTAACGGCAATAAGAAAAATAACAATAATGATGATGATGATAATAATAATAAAAACAATAATAATAATTTTTAATTATGGTAGCGATAATGATATTTGATAATGATAACAATAAGAATAACCAAAAAAATAATAATGATTATAATAATAATAATAAAAATAATTAAATAAATAAAAATAATAATAATAATCATCATTATCATCTTTACCATTGTCAACAGTATCATAATCATGTAATTGCAATAATAATAACAAGAAAAACAATTATAATAGTGTTTAATAATAATAATAATGATAATAATAATACCTGTAACACCCAATATTCATAATATTGGGGTATAATGAAAAACCAATAAAATAATAATAAGTTGGTAATGAAAATAATACTAATAATGATACTACACTTCTAATAATAAAATGAAAAAGTAATACTGCTCCCTATTAAAATTATTATAATTATAACTAATGAAAATAACAATAACATTAAAAATATAATGATGATAATATTGATGTATAAATAATAATAATAATAATAATAATGATAAAAATAATTCATTATTATCAATAATAACATAATAATAATAACAATAAGGTAATAATGATAAATAGGTAATAATAATAATAATAATAATAATAAAAATAAAAAATAATAATTAATAACAATGAAAATAATAATAATAATAACAATGAATATACAAACTAATAATTAACAATAATAATAATAAAAAAGGGGATAAAAAAGAGAATAGGAATAATGAGAACAATGATAATACTACTAATGATAATGATAATAAATGATAACAATAATTGTAAAAAATGACAATGATAATAGCAATAAGGCCCGTAATAGTAGAAAAATTTTAAAAATGTTAAAAAAATAATAATGATATTAATAATAAAATAATAATAATTGATAATAAGAACCTTTAAAGGACAATAATAATAATAATATTATTATTATTATCATTATTATGATATTTAATACTAATGATAAATATTACTGTTTTATTTATTTATTCTTTTAACCATCTTATTATTACAACATCATAAAAAGTCATATGATAACCGCAAAAAGAAGAGAAGAAGAAGAAAACAAGTGAAATTAATGATAACAATAACAATAATGATAATAAAAATAATGATGATAATTTTTAAATAACAATAATAAAATAGAAATAAAATAAGAATAAGAATAAGAAGAAAAACATTTAAAATAGTAATAACAATAATGATAAAATAATAATTATATTATTACTATTTTTAATTAAAATAATAATAGTAATTATTATTATTTCCATTTTATATCATAGTAATAAATAATGATAATGAAAATTATAATAATAGTTAAATAACAACAAAAAACATCAGTATGATAAAATGCTGATGATAATAATGATAATGATGGTGATAATAATATAATTTTAATGACAAACAATGAATAAAATAATAGTTATTTAATAAAAACACTAAAATAAGGATACCAGTAATAATAACAATAACAATAAAAAGCATTGATAATGACAATTACATGGGAGGGCCTCAAAAAATTTTTACTATTAAAAAGGGAAAGTAACAAACATATACTAACAGACAGCCTGGCTGGGAAAGCAGAATTTAACATGAATATGAATCAGTCTCAGACACAGAATGCTTTCGCCGGAAATTGGCACAGGGAAATTACAAAGTGTTAGTGAAGCCCCAAAGGCAGCAAGGGGGTGAATTGCGCCCCATCCTTCTCTCTATGGCCAAGCCACTATTTCCCTTTTACTGGAAGTCCTCTCGGGCTTTATCTAGAGGGGCACTATTAATTAACGTCAAATGGGGAGTTCTCCTGTAATTTATTACCTGAGTCCCTACCTTAATGAAAACCCCTACTATAAAAAATATAATAAACCGAAGAGGGTTACTGATGATCTAACTTCAGTCTTAGAGGTAACTGAGAGAGGGGTAATATAAACAATTGTAATTTATACTTTTTGATATTTAAAATCTTTAAAATTTTACAACAAAAAAACCTTTAAAATTAAACACAGAGCCACTTCCCACAATGTGTGTATTAAACTGTCCTTCTCTTATGTCTTTTTCTTAACCTTTGTCGACAGATTTTCTCAAATTACTTCATTTTTCACTTATCTTAAAAAGGATTCCAAAAGGGGGCTCTGTTTTTAATGGGTCCATCTTCCAGGAAAACAACAAAAAAAAACAGAAAAAAACTTTTCCAAAAAAAAAAAAAAAAAAAAAAAAAAAAAAAAAAAAAATTGTTCTTTTTTAGGAATGAAAAAACAAAAAAAAAGATTCAATATAACTGATTTCTTTAGGAACAACAAATTTTGAAAAACAAACAAATTGCGTATTTTATCCAATATACATCGGTAGTTTTTATTTTTAAAGATTATATTATTTTTATGAAACCCTTATTTTGCAAAAGATGCAAAATTTATTAAAACTTAAAACACTATTTCCCCCTTTGAAGGGTATTAAATCCCAATAAAACGAAAAACACTGAAGGGTTCAAAATGCCACATGCAACCACTAGCTGTAAGAAGAATTCTTTTTTCCCATTTTTTTTCCATTTTTCTCAAACATTATTTTGTTATTGTTCTTTATGATCTTAGTATTTTAAATTTTTTATTGTTCGCGACCACCCGTCTTTTGCCACCAACAAAAGGAGGCTAGGCAGACGGCAGCACCCACAGGGCGTGAACACAAAAACGCCCAAGGGCACCGAGACCAAAGCGCCCCCGAACACCACAGGGAAAAAACGCCACCGGGGAGGGGCAGGGCACAAAATAAACAAAAAAAAGACAGTCTTTCCTTTATTTAAAACAAGTTTTTTTCCCGTAAAACTTTTTTAGGACAAACGGGGGGGGAAAAACCAGCATGCACACTGCACGATACGCTTAAAAACAGGG
>NW_023646645.1:0-7572 GCF_015228065.2 Penaeus monodon | reverse complement strand
ATTTTTAAAATTTAAATTTTTTTATTTTTTTTTAAAAAAAGACCTTTATAAGAAGGGTTATTGCTATGTCCCCTTTTATTGCAACGGGGCGAAACTGCCAAAAACCTGAGAAGGCTGTAAATTTGCTAAAACCCGCAGTTTTCCGGGAAATTTTTGTTGAATGGAGATCAGGGTTTTCTTGCAACAAAAAAAAAAAAAACTGACTTTTTTGGTCCGTTATTGATGAAAGTTCTTCCTGTAATAACTTAACGTAAATAACTGTAGCAAAAAAGGTTTTCTCTCCTTTAAACTTCCTTAATGAAAAATTTTTTTCCAAAGCCCAAATTTTTTTTTTTCCAAGCAGACCTTGAAAATAACAAGTTTTTTCTTCATCAAAAAAAACTTTCTGCCTATAATTCACTACACCATAAAACACAAAAAAAAAAAATGCATTTCAAGAACGAAACGCCACAAGAGAAAGAAAAACTACGAAATTTTCAAGTGGCGGATGAAACGAGAAGTATCGATAAAAAAACGTTTTCTCATTTAAATTTTTGTAATTATTCCTCCCAAAATTTTTTGTATTTAATTTTGGGGTTATTCACAGATACACGTAAATTTATTCCACGCGGGAAAAGTAATTCTATATGAATGTATGGCCGGGATCTTTTTCTCAGCGGGGGAAAAGGTAACGGGAAACGGTTATTAAATTTCTTTCGTCGATATAATGAGATTGTTTGATTATTATTTTGGAAAAAATGTTCTGTATATTCTTGAAATTTAAAAAGTAAGCTGTTCTATGCTGATCATTTTAACGTTATTCAGTCTTACAAAATTCGCTCTCCTTTTGCGCTATCGATGCAGCTGTGTGGAAAATTAAATAAATTAAATAAAGTTGTTTTTGTTTTTTCAAAGGAATATAAAGAAATAATGGTAAGATTATTCCCTTGACTCTTAAATTTAAATTTTTTGATCTTAATATGTTTACGGCAATCAATTTATCATAGATTCTTAATAACTATGCGCTAATTTGTGCGATTTTTTTCGGGCCCTTTTGGGATTTCTATTAAAACTATTTCTTGATATAAATCATAAAATTAGTTTCTGTGAGATAGTTAACGGAAAAAGAGGGAGTGTAAGGGGTTTTGTGTTGCGCAAATTAAAAACCTGTAATTTGTGGGGTGAATAAAGACGAGCTGCTCTATTAACTCCACTTCACGTAAACAGTTTTTTGAACGAAGCTGGTTACGGGAAAAAAAAATATGAACTGAAAAACGAAAACCCTTAAAATAGGGTTAATTATTATGCGTTTCTGAAAAAATCCTTTTATTCCCCATCCCAAAACAAGTTTTTAAGGCCTATTATTCCCAAAAAAATGCACACATCTCGTTTGGTTAATTGCCCTGCCGTCATTAATTCAAACCTTCCTCCCCCTCTTATTTCCCCCCTTTTTTAACCCCTATTCTCCCTCTCAATCCCCAAACCCTCTCCTATTTACAATGTCTTTTCCCTAATGAAAACGGAACACGGGGCCTGAACCAGATACATTTCCTCCTTCTCCATTTGCCATGTTGGACGGGCTAAGCGGAAACTCGCTACCCACGGGTGTAAAGGAGGAGAACACACTGCTCGTTGCAATGTAGAGTAAAATTTCTGTGTAGCAACGACGCTCAGGTTCAAAAAGGGGGGCACGACTTCTCAAGGGCACAGAAATAGTCTGAACGTAGAGAGGAGCTGGGAGGGAATTATGAAAAACCTTTTTTGAGGGCCCAGCAAAATTTTTATATGAAATAGGATTTGCGCCTTTCAGATTATCTTGGGGGGTTAAAAATGAGATTATTACATGCTAACTTATGCGGGTTTAAATTTAAATCTTTGAATATCTCATCTTTGGTAAAGTAATGTTTTTGTTTTATAAAATTTGATGGGTATTACGTATTCTTAGCCTTATTTACCGCACATTCATAAAGACCGGGGCTACTTTTAAGATTTACGATCTCTAATAAAACGACTATAGGCTGGGTTCAGTTAGTGTAGGGAGAGCTATGTGACTCACGTATTTATTTTTTCATTGTGAAATATTAAAATTTTAATGGGCCCTTTTTTTGGGAAAAAAAATCACCCCCCACTCGGGGGTGAAATTTTTTTTAAAATTTTTCCCCAAAACGACAACTTCCGTGTTTTAGCCTGAGTGAACGTCCATTATTTCGTCTTTAAATTTCCGAAAATTGCAATCCCTGCCGTCGGTGGAACCATTTGAGAGAGATTTTGTGTGCTATACCGAAAAAAATAAAAGTTATATATGGATTTTGCTGAACCTTCTTACAGCGCAGCGCAATTATAGCATTTGGAAAACGGAAAAAAGTATAAATTGAATTCGGAATTATCCCTCAAAATTTTCTTAGCCTTGATAATCCGTGGCAATTAGCCTCTTCCCCTTTTTCAAAAACTTTTTCATTGTGGGGAAATTATTTTTCAATAGCTTTTCAGACTACAAATTTTAAAACCGATAAGAGACTTTTCTCTCCCCCCTTCTCTTTTTTAAACTAATTGTCCTTCCTCTCTTTCCTTTCCCTTCCTTCAAAATAACCATTGGCTTCTGTGCTTGAGACCAAACCATCTCGTTAGGGGGGCCGGTGTTTCAGCTTGGGAGAAATCGACATGTGCAGCTCTTTCTTTGATACCACCTCGCTATTGCACTCGTGATAAAAATGTTTAGGAAAAATTAGTTTCACAGCCCTTTAAAAGTGAATTAGCGCATAATGACCTGGGTTTTTAAAAGCTATAAGGTCATGGGGGGGGAAAAAGGAAGGGGGGTTTTTCCATGCAGACTTAAAATCTGTCCAACTTTGTTTTTTAAAAACTTTAAAAGAAATTGCATAACCAGGGAAGCCATCCCCCTGCGGTTATTATGGGGAGGGTTTTCTTAAAAAGGGTGGACCGCGAAAAAAACTAGCTTTTGAAACCTCTATAATTGGTATGCCTCGGGGATTTTTATTTTAAATAGCTAAAGTTGAGTGGAAAAAGGCAAAAAAAAAAAAAAAAAAAAAAAAAAAAAAAAAAAATATATAATTTATATTAAATTTAAAATAATAAAATTTTATTATATATATATATATATATATAAAAATAAAATCCCTTTAGGAGAGAAGCCATATAAAGAATTGTTTTTTAGCTTTTTGTATATATTTTTAACTCTATCCTTCAATGTCACGATTTTTCCAGAGCCCGACAAACTTCTTAATACGAAACTTTTTTTTTATAAAATATTTTTATATCTTATCAAAATTTTTTTTTAAAATTTGGTTGTTATCATCAAATACAGTGTTCAGTTTATACCCTCCGGGACGCATCGACTGCCCCAAAGGTCCCGCAGAGAAGGGAGCGGCAGTGAGGGTCCCGGCCGGGCCCCCCCTGCCAGGGGATGATGGAGCGGGGCGGGGGTGATGGCCCCCCTAAGGGTAGTAAAATCCCTCCACGCTCCCAATTTTTCTCCTCAATTACCTCTGGATCTTCAGGCCATAGAAGGGATGTACGGCAGGAAAATGAATTTAAGGTAAAGGTGGTAAAGGAAAGGAAGGGGGGACAGAAGACCGGGAAAGGGGTTTATTAGGACCCTTCGAAGAATTTTCCTTTGGGGGATGTTGTAGGGTAATGACATGTGTTTTCCCCTTTCTCGCACCACGAAAAACCCATCGTGCAAAACCACAAATTAAAAACAACACACTAAATTCATCAGATCTAAAGATGAGCAAAACGAAACCGCCACAAGCACGGATTGCAAATTAAAAAAAAAGGGGCAAAAAAATTGTTTGCGAACGATAAAAACGTATTAATTTTTAGATCTGTTGATTCGTGAGAGAAGGACCCTTTTGCAACATTTAAAAATATGAGTGGTACAATCGATTTGTTTTTTTTTTAAACCCATTGGTATTTTTCCAAAAAAACTAAAATATAAAGGGCGATCGTCATCATTACAGGGTTTTTTTAAAAACAACACAAACACAACACCCCCACACACACCCCACACACAAAAACCACACAACACACACACCCAAAAACCACCCCCCACCACTCATTTTCTCATTTCCCCACTCCCACCACCACACCAACCACACAAAAACACACAACACACACACACACACACACACACACACCACACAAAAAACCCCTCACCCACACAACCCTGACTCACAACCAACAACCCCCACTCCTCCCTCCCCCCCCCCCCCCCCCCCCCCCCCCCCCCCCCCCCCGTCCCCCTCCCTCCTCCCCCCCCTTTTTCTCTCTTTCCTTCTCTCTCTTTTCTATCTTCCTCCCCACTTTTTCATCTTTCCTCCCCCCCTCCGTTCCACCCCCCCCCCCCCCCCCCCCCCAAAACACCCAACACACAACCCCCCCACCACAAACCAAAAAAAAACCCCCCCCCCCCAACACGAAAAAAAAAAAAAAAAAAAAAATATATATATATATAATATATATATATAATATATATAATATATATATTAAAAATTTTATATATAGTGTAAAATTTATATAATAATAATAATATATATATATATATATATATATATTATATATATAATATATTTTTTAAAGCGCAATATAAAAAATATTTAGAAAATTACTCTCAAAATTTTCTGTGTTTGGTGCACCTTTTTTGATTTGTTATTTTTGCTTTCCCCCGGGATTATAAAAGGGAAAAAAAAAAAAAAACATATACTTCAAACTATTGTTTCTAAGTTACAATTACGAAATGGAAAAACGGGCGCATTGTAAGTACCGCATTGTACACATGATTTATTTCGTTTACGTACAAAACATGGCGATTCCTATTCAGGTACATCCAACCCCTTGCTATCCATTCAACCTATACTATCCCATTGTTAATATTAAAAAATAAATAAAATATTATTTTTGCTGAACTATTTCCCTCCGTTTTCTTTTTCCCTCTTTTCTTATTTTCTAAGTTCCTCCATCTTTTTTCCCCTAATCTTCTGTTTTTTCTTTTTTCTTTTTACTCCTAAATTTTTTAATTTATTAAATTCTTTCTTCCTCATATCTTTTTTTTGCTTTTCATCTTCCCCTTTGTTTTCCTTTTTTCTCCCTTTCCTTTTTTTCCCCTCTTTCCCCCCCCCTCCGCGCCCCTTCATACCTTTTCGACGTGCGAGTGAGGGGGGCCAAACCCGGGGGGGATGACTCCGAGGGCAGGGCCCGGGGGGTCGCGGGGGAAGGTGCCCCTGGGGGGGGGCGGGTCGGGGGGGTTTTGCTTGGGGGGAAAGGGGGTTCCTCGTGATCGGCCCCCGCCAGCCTATCTCGCCCATCACGAAAAACGAATTCATTTAAAGTTTTGGTGCACTCTCTCTCAAGAAGCAAGGCAGGGCACACGGTTATGGGGTATTCGTGGATACGCACTAAATAATCTGCAAAAAAAAACACATCTAATACAACCACACCACAAAACCCCCCCAACACACAACACACACCCCCAACACCCCCCACACACACACCACACACACACACACACACACAAACCACACACACACCACACACAACACACACCCCAACACACAACAGTCAACACGCCCTTATTCGGCACCCTATGTAACATCCCTCCATTGAACAGCCCTTGGTCAACTTTTTTTAAAATCTTTCCAAAGAGAACAAAGCGATAAACTCTGCCCCGGGAAGGGAGTTAAAAACAAGTGACCTAAAAACAGACCCAACCCTTTTCTGTCCCAAAAAAAATAAAGCCAGTTGGACCTAGCAAAACTGTTTCCTACCTTCTCCTTCCTTTCCCTCATCCCCGTTTCCCCTTTTTGCTCCCTTCCTTCCCCTCCCATCGCTTTTTTTTGCCCTTTCCTCCTTTTGCCCTTAAAAAAAAATTTCTCTTTCCCCCCTTTCCTTTTGGCTAATCTGTTTTTGGGACCATTTTTTTTTTGTTTTTTTTTTGCCTTTTTCTCTCTTTCCCCTTCTTTATTATTAATCCACTTTAATTTTTTTTACTCTTTTTTCCATATTTTCATTGGTTTTTTTTTTTTTAGCTTTTTATATGCTTCATTTTTAATCACCCCTTCTAACTCTCTTTTCCCAAAAGGAAAAAAACACAGCTCCATTTTTTTTCTTTATTCCGTTTTTTTTTTCTCTCTCTATCTTTTATCTGTCGAAAGGGTGTTTTTGTGTGTATGTTTTTATATAATAATTAAAATATTATTATATATAAAATTTTTATAAAATAATTATATTTTATTGTTGGTGTTTGGGGGTGGTGGGGTGGGGTTGGTGGTGTGTGTTTGGTTTTTGTGGGGGTGTGTGGTGGGGGGTTCGTGGTGGGGTGCGTGCGTGCGTGCGTGGGTGCTTGTGGGTTCATTCTAAAGTTTCCAAAAAACTCACACACCTTCCCCCCCCCCACCCCCTCCCTCATCACAACCACTCCCTCACCACACGCACCTCCTTAGCCCACCCTCCTCCCCTCATCACTTTCCCTTCTCTCTCACACCACCCCTCTCAGCACCCCCCCCCCTTCCGTCCTCGCCCCTTCCCCTCCGCCCCATTCCGCTTCATCGACTTCACTCGTCCCCCCTTAATTTCCCATGTTTTTTTTCTCTCTAGCGCCCTTCTCTCACGTGCATTTTTCCCTCGTTGCCCCAGGTAATTGCCCTCGCCTTCCCCTCTTGGGGCTGCCCTTTACTCGGGTTTTTCGTTTTTCCCAGTCGGGGAAAAAGTCCCCCATCGAAAGACACTAAATTTGCTAAATTCGTGTGCGGAAGGTCGGGGGTTTTTGCCAATAAAAATATTGCACAGTCTAGATAAAATTTCGAAAAAGTATATAAAAGGAAAAGTAAGCTAGAGAGTAAGAGGGGGGAAAAAAGAGAGAGAGAAAAGAGAGAGAGAATAAAAAGAGAGAGAGAGAGAGAGAGAAGAAGGGGAAAAGGAGAGAGGGAAAAGAAACTGACTGATTAACGTTTTTCTGAGACTACTGATGACTGACTGATGACTGACTGACTGATGACTACGACTGCTAATGACTGGACTGACGACTGACGGTGAGATGACTGACGACTATGACGACTGACGCTGACGACTGCTGCGACTGACTGACTGACCCCCACGACCGACTAATGACTAAGACGACTGCGCTGACAGTCGCTAATGACGACAGACAGAAAAAGACAGGTAGGCAGGCAGCAGCGAAAATAGACAGACAGGGGGCAGACAGCAGGGACAGAAAAAGAATACATAGGACAGAGAAAAATTTCGGGCCTACCCATCATTGGTTCGAAACCCTTTGTCTCAAGTCCTTTATGAACGTTTTTTTATTTTCCCCTTTTTAAACGTGCACCCACGCACGCACGCACGCACGCGCCCACACACACCAAACCCCACACACCCACACAACACACCCAAAACACACACCCCAAAACACCCCAAAAACAAAACACACACCCACACACCACACACCCCCACCCCCCCAAAACCCCCCAAAAATCCCCAGCCCCTCCCAATTTTCCCCGAGATCAACCTTCTTCTTGGCCCCCCCCGGATTCTGTCCCGGGCGCCTAATTGGCCATCACCCCGGGAAATCAAAAAAGG
>NW_023646644.1:0-7573 GCF_015228065.2 Penaeus monodon | reverse complement strand
AAAAAAAAAAAGGGGAAAAAAAAAAAAAAAAAAAATTTTTAAAAAAATTAAATTTAAATTTTTAATAAAAAAAAAAAAAATAATATTAAAAATTAATAAAATAAAATAATTTAAAATAATAATAATAAAAAAAAAAAAAAAAAAATAAAAAAAACAAATAATAAAATAAATTTTAATGATTAAAAAAATTAAGGATAATGTTTAGATGGTGATCATCCTCATCATCATCACCCAATAAAATCATCATCATCATCTTTCACTTTTCTTTTCATAAAATTTCATTCCTTTTTCATCATAAAAAATAATTTAATTTTTTCTTCAGCTATTCTTTTTTTCCTCCGCCCTTTCCCCCCTCCTCCCCTCCTCCTTCTCTCGCCCCCGAAGCCAAAACTGTCTTCATTTTTTCATAATCCTCGGGGCCCCAAAAAGGGCGGGGGAAGTCTAACTTGTTTTCCAGTTTTGAATTTTGCAAAAATTTAAAAACCAAAGGGGCCAAAAATCTTGTTCGGGTCCCATTTTTCCCCCAAAACGTAGTTGAAATTAGGTTAAAAGCTGAGATGGGGGATTTTTTTTTGAAAAAAAATTTCCCAGGGGTTTTAGGGGGAAAATTTACTGCGGGGGTAAAAGGGGATTTTCCCACATTTTTTTCTTTTTTTTGCGAGGGGGGGCAATATGGACATATTTTTTTTGTTAAATTTGGGAATCTGGGGCCCACGGAAAAAGGATTAAAAAAAAATTAAAAGGGTAAAAAGCTTGGGTGAAATTTAAAAAAAACCATTGGTTGTTTTTTTTTACGGAAATAAAAAAAAACAAACGTCAAAAAAAACAAAAAACAGTTCATTTTTTTATATGATTTTTTTCTTTTTCACGTATCAACCTCTACCCCTTCCCCCAATTTGTCTATTTTTCCCCCTTTTTCCATACTTTTCTCCTCTCTCCTTCTCTCTCCCCCCTCTTCTTTCTCTTCTCCCCTTTCTTTTCCTTCTTTTTCTGTGTGTTTTCGGGGCCTCTGTTTTGTTCTTCTTTTTTGTTTACTTTCCCCACTCTCCTTATTTTTTCTTCATTTTTCCTCTCCCGTCTTTAGTGTCTCTCCTATTTTTTCTCCCCCCCCCCCCCAACCCTCTTTTTCTCTTTTACCCCCCCCCCCCCCCTTTCCTTTTCTTTTCCCCTTTCCCTTTTTTCCTCTTCTTTTTTTTCTTTCCCCAAAAAAAGTGGGACCCTGGGGGGAAATGGTCATAAAAAACCTCGCACGGGTTAAAAACAATAAGGAATTTTACCCTGGGAATATGATCCACCAGGAAAAAAAAAAGTAAAAATAATTCACGGGGAAAAGAGATTCTTTTAAAAAAAACCTTTATCTCATAAAAGCTTTGATATTTGCTAAGGGTAGAGAAAGGTATGAATGAGAATAAATATCTTCAAAATTTACCAAGATGTATTTAATGGGTTTTTGATTATTTCTTCGTCAGAAATAATGATATAATCAAAAAAAAAAAAAACCGGTATTGTGAAGATTTTTTGGTATTGGGGAAAAGATATTCATCGCCCTTTTTCAAAAATTTTCTAAACTTTTTTCAACTTTTGAAAAGGGGATATTCGTAGCAGCAGAAAAAGGAAGGTGCAATAGCTTTTGTCTTTGCCTTTTTGGGGATGATCTAGGGGGAAAAATTTTACAGATCTCTCGTGATTAAAACCTAAAATAAAATTGCACGAAAAAAAAACTGAAAGGCAGCCGACCCCCACATTTTTTTCTACCTTTTAATATCACCGTTTAGGGTTAAAAAAAAAAAAACAAAATTTACTTTTTACAGTATTAAAAAAAGGGAAATCCCGGTAAGGAAAAAGGTAAGCTAAAGTCCTTTTTGGTTCCCCAAGATGGCCGCTAAAAAGGGGAAAATTGGGCCCCCCCCCAAAAAGGGGGTTGGGGGTCTAAACCCCTTCTTTTCCCCTTTTTAACATCTATCGTCGTTATTTTTTTTCCCCCCCTTTCCCCCCTTCCTTACCTTTAAAAAAAAAGAATCTCAATTTTTGGGGGAATACCTAAAATTCCTTCTAAAAAAAACCTGGAATCAAATCTTTTTGCCCACTTTTTCCCCGGAGTCGGTTTTTTCCCCTTCCCCCCCCCCCCTCCCCCTCTCCCCCCCGCTTCTCCCCTTCCCCCTTCCCCTCCTCTTTTTTCTTGCATCCCTCCCTTTCCTTTCCTTTTTTCCCCCCCCCCCGTTTTCCCCGATTCCCCTTTCCCCCCCCGGGGGTTTCCCCATTAGAAGGGGAAAAAACGGCCGACAAAAAAAAAGCCTAAATAAAAAAAGGTATTTTTGGAGGGGGGATAGAAGGGGAGGGGGGGGGAGGGGGGAGAGGGGGGGGGGGGGGGGGGGGGGGGGAGGGGAAGGGGGAGGGGGGGGAATGAGAGAGAGAAAAAGGGGAGAAAAAAACGGGGTTTTTAGAAAAAAGAGAGGGGGAAAAAAACCATTGATAGTAGGGATAAATAGATAGATAGATAGATAGAAGATGTACGTTTTTAAATAGACTTTACGGGGGGACTTTTAAATTATAATATAAAATTTTTTTAAAAATTTTAATAATATAAATATTTATAAATTTTATATATGTATATATTGCAATATAATTTTTATATATAATATTATATTTTATTTAATATAAAAAAATTTAATTTTATTTTATTATGTATATGTATATGAATGAAACCCCAAAAACCCCCACACCAAAAACACCCAACCCCACACACCCCCCAAACACCACAAAATATAAAATATAAACCCTTTTTTACACCCCCCCCCAAAAAAAAACATATATATATATAAAATTTTTAAATAATATATAGTAAAATATATTTTTTTAAAAATAAAAAACCCCAAAACAATATAAAAAATATTTTTTTATTAAAATAACAAAATAAATATATTTTTTTAATATATATAAAATAAATTATAATTTTTTAATTAAATTATATAAATAATTAAAAATTATTTTAATTAAAATTAAAAAAAATTTTTTAAATTTTTACCACATACCAAACCCATTATTTTTTTATATAATAAAAAAATATTTTAAAATATAATATATATATTATAAAAAATAAATAAAAAACATAAAATATAAATTATAAAATTTTTAATAAATATAATAAATTAATAAAATATATAATAATTTTTAATAGGTATTTTATATGTAGGGTATAATATATATATATATTTTTAAATATATTTTTAAAAAATATTATATATAAATTTTATTATATTTATGATATTTTTAATGTATATTTTTACCCCCCCCAAAACACACCCCAAACACCCCCCCCAAAAAACACCCCCCCCACAAAAACCACACCCCCCCCAAAACCAAACACACCCCCCCCAAACCCCCAAACACCACAAACAAAAACCCCAAACAAAAACCCCAAACCCCAACCCCAAACCCCATATATATATATATTTATATTTTTATAATAAATATATATATATATAATTTAAAAAATATAAAAAAAAAAAAAAACACACCACCCACCCAACACAACCCCCACAAACACAACCCCCAACCCCCCCCCCCACACACCCCACACAACACCCCCACCCCCAAACAACCCCCACACCCCCACCCACCCCCCAAAAAAAAACCCCCCAAACAATTAAAATATATATTTTTTATATATATAATAATATATATATAATTATTAAATTTATAATATATATAATTTTATAAAAAACCGTTTTTATTTTTGGGGGGAAACAAAATGTAGACAAGGGTTTTTGGGTTTTGGAATTTGAAAGGGGGAATATTTTCCCCCAATAAAAAAGAAGATTTTTTTTTTTTGGGCCCCGGTTTTTTCGATTGCTTTTTCGTCAGAAAAATTAACAAAATTTTTGGGGGGGGGGGGGGGGGGGGGGGGGGGGTTTTTTTTTAAACCTTTCATTTTAACCTTGTTTTAATATATAAAATATATATATATAATATTTTAAAATTTTATATTATATATAAAATAAAATTATTTTATATACAATATATTAAAAACCCCCACCCCCACACACCAAGCACATAAATAACACCACATACACACCCCACCACAGGGTATAATATATATATATGTATTTTTAATATATATATATATATATATATTATATAAAATATAATATATATATTATATAATATAAATGGAATAAAATATTTATATGTGTATACCAAAACCCACACACACACACCACACACACACACCCCACAATATATTTTATATATATAAAAATAATAATATATTTTATATATATTTTATATATATAATATATAAAATTTTAATATACACACACAAAACCCCCACAGATATATATACAATTTTATATATAAAAAATATTTTATATACACCACCCCCCCACACACTTTATATTATATAATATAATATAAAAATTTAATATATATTATATATTATTAATAATATATTATATATATGTATTAACACACACCACACACCCACACACACCAAAACACACCCCCCACACCCCCCAAAAAACCCCCCCACACACACAACACACGCACACCCCCCCAACACAACACCCCACACACCACACAAACACACACACAACAATATATATATATATATTTAATATATATATTATATATAATATTTTATATATATATTGTTTTGTGGTGTTTTGTGTTTGTGGTGGTTGTGGGGTTGTTGTGTGTGTGTATATATATTGGTGTGTGTGTATATATATAATTATATATATAATATATATATATATATATATATATATTATATATATTATTATATATAAATATATATTTTTACGGTTTAGTTTCATTTTCTACTGTGGCTGTTTCCCTTTTCATCTTTGGTGTACGCGTTACTGTGTTTGTGTTTGTTGTTATTATATATATATTAATATATATATATATATATATATATATATATTATATATATATACAACATATATATGTGTGTGCTGTTGTATATTATATATATTATATATATATATAATATATATATTATATATATAATATATATATATATATATATATATATGTATATATTTACGGTTTAGTTTCATTTTCTACTGTGGCTGTTTCCCTATTCATCTTTGTGTAACGCGTTACTGTGTTCGTGTTTGTGTTTATATATATATAATATAATATATATATATATATATATATTATATATATATATATATATATATATATATATATATATATATATACATTATAACATATATATATATAATTATATATATATATATATATATATATATATTATATATATATATATATAATATATATATAATATATATATATACAAACACACACACACATACACGCAGACACACGTACATACATATATATAGAGAGGAGAAAAAGAGAGGGGAAGAAGGAAAAAAAAAAAAGAAAGGAAAAAGGGAAAGGGGAAGAGAAGGGAAATGAAAAAAAACAAAGGGGGGGGAAGAGCAGAAAAAGGAAGAAAAGGGCAGAGGGGGAAGAGGAGAGCTGGGGGAGAGGAAGAAAGAGGAGTAGAAAAGAAAGAAAGGAGGGAAAAAAGGAAGAAGGGAAGAGAAGAGGAGGGAGGGAAAGGAAAGGAAAGGGCGAAAAAAGAGGAGATTAGGAGGGAGGAGAAAGGAAAAAGGAAGGAGAGGAGGATGGAGCGGGAGGAAAGAGAAGGAAAAAGAGGAGAGAGGGGAAAGAAGAGGAGGAAAGAGGGGGAAAAGAAGAGAGGGGGAAAGGGGAGAGAGATGAGAGAAGAAAGAGAGCGAAAAAGGAGAGAGATGAGAGGGGAGGGAGGGGGACGAAGAGAGAAAAAAAAGGGAGACGAAGAGAGAGGAGAGAGGAGAGAGATGATAGAAGAAAAAGCAAGAGAGAGTTGAGAGGAAGGGGGAAAAGAGAGAGGAGGGGAAAAGGAGAGGAGAGGGAGAAGGGGGTGGAGGAGGAAGAGGAGAGGAAAGAGGGAGGAGGGGGGAGGGGAGAGAGGAGGGGGGAGAGGGAGAGGAGAAGATGGGTAGGGAGGGAGCCGGAGAAGGGGGGAGGAGAGGTGGAAGGGGAGAGAGAGAGGGGGGGGGGGGAGGAGAGGGGGAAAGCAAAAGGGTTTCGGCGGGGAGAGAGGGGAGAGGGAAAAGAGGGGGGGGAGAGGGGTGGAGAGAGAGAGAGAGAGGGGAGGAGGAGAAAATAGAGGGGGGAGAGAGGGAGAGAGAGAGAGAGAGAGGAGAGAGGAGGAGGAGAGAAGGGGGAAAAGGACCCAGGGAGTTACGGCGGCTCCTCAAAAAGCAAGGATATGTGTCTGGGGGGCGTAATATCAAGCCGGGGATGGAGGACGCGTCTGGTCCTCTCTCTCCCCCCCCCCCCCCTTCCCCCCCTCTCACCTTACCTTCCTTCCCATTCCCCCTCTTCCCCTTCTCTCTTTCCCTCTCTCCCCCTCCCTTCCCCCTTTCCCCTTTCTCCCCTTACCTCATTTTTCCTTCTTCCTTTTCCCTTTACCTATCTTATCCACGCTTCCCCTCTCAAATTTTTTTTATCTCTCCTTTTCCCTCTATCCCTTCTCTCCTTTTATGTTACCTATCTCTCCCTCCTCTTTTTTCCCCCTCACTTCTCCTTTTCACCCCCTCTCCCCACCACCTCTCACTTCTCCCCTCATCTCTCTCCCCCTCTCCCCTTTCCCCTTGCCCCCCTTCAAATCTCCTCTCTCCCCTCGGGTCCTTATCTATCTCCCTCCCCTTCTTCCTTCTTTTGGTCTCTTCATCATCCACTTTCCTTTCCCCCTTTCCCCGCTTCTTCCTCGTCTACCCTTTCATTTTACTTTCTTTCTTTTTCCATTTTTTTCACATTCCTCCCTTCCCTCCTTTCGGCTCCCTTTCCTTCCTTTATCATCATTTTTTCTCTTCTCCTCCACAAGGGCCCCTTATTCTTCCCTTTCACACTTCCCAGCTCCATTTCTCCTTTTTTCTTGTCCTCTCTGGCCTCTCTCCTTTCTTTCTTGTCCCCCCCCCTTTCCTCTTACCACCCTCTTTTTCCTCCCCTTCTGTTCCTCTTTTCCCCCCTTCCCTTCTTCGTTATTTCCCCCCACCTTCTTTTTGCCCTTTTCCCTGTTCACCCCTCCTCTCGTCTGCCCCCTTTCTCTTTCTTTTCCCCCCCAATCCTCTCTGCCTTCAACCGCTGATTAACTTTCTTTATGGCTCTTTGCCCACGTCTTTCTTTTTCCTTTCTTCCTTCCATTTTTCTTTTCTTTTGTTTTTAAACTAAAAAAAAATCTTTCTAATGTTTATATAATATATATATATATATTTTATATATATATATTAAAATATATATGTATTATATATTTTAAATATATTATATAATATAAATTTTTATATATAAAATATATTTTATTATATTAATACACACACCACCCCACACCACAACCAAACACAACCCCCCACACCACGTGTGTGTGTGTGTGTGTGTTGTTTTTTGTGTTTATATAAATAAATATATATATTATAATATAATAATATATTATAATAAATATATATATATATATATATAATATAAATATTTATTATTAAAAATTATATATTATAATAATATTATAATTTTATAT
>NW_023646643.1:0-5000 GCF_015228065.2 Penaeus monodon | reverse complement strand
CACACACACACACACACACACCACACCACATAACAACACACACACACACACACACACAACCCACACATCAAGGTACACAAACCACCACGAAATACACACTAACAAAAAACACCCCAAAAACCACAAAAACAGAAACTGCCACAAGCACACACCCCACACATACCACACACAACACACACCACACACAACAATATATATATATATTATATATAATATATATATATATATATATAATTATATATTATTATTATATATATATAAAATATATATATTTATACATTTATTCATTATATGTATATTATAAATGTACATATATATTATATATATATTTTTTTTAATATATATATATATATATATATATAACATATTAATGTTATATATATACTATTTGTTATATATATTTTATTTAATATATATATATAAAATATATATATTTGTGTGTGTGTGTGTGTGTGGCGTGTGTGTGAGTGGTGTGTGTGTGTGTGATGTTGTGTGTGTGGGGGGAAAAACACTACACCCACTAGAGACACAGAGAAACAGCACACACATACACACACACAAAGAGACATGTTTTGTGTGGGTTGTCTGTATTTACATGATGTATATATATATATGTATTATAATATATAAAACATTATATATACCTAACCTAACCTAACCCAACCCCCCAAAACTAACCTAAACCAAACCCCAAACTAACCCAAACATAACCCAAATTTAACCTAAACCAAACACAAAAAAAACCCAAACCAAACCCCAAAACCTAACTGAAATCTAAAAAACCAAACCCAAAACCCCAAAACCTCCCAAAAACCTAATCCAAATTTAAACCTAAACCAACCTAAACCAAACCCCAAACCCAACCCAAAACCCTAACCAAACCTAACCCATACTAACCCAAACCTAACAAAAACCTAATTTAAAACCAACCCTCCCAAACCCAAAACCCAAACCTAAATCTATCCAAAACCCTAACCTAAACCAAACCAAAAACCTTCCAAAACCAAACCCTAAACCTAACCTCCCCTAACCTAAACGTTTCCAAAAACCTAACCTAAACCATCCAAACCCAATCCAAAAACCTATCCAAAACCCTACCTAAAAATAACCTAAACCTATTTTAATAGCAAAACCTAAACCAAAAGGGTACCTTTGCTTTTTGCAAACGAACGAAACCTAATATTTTTAATTTAGTGTGTGTGTGTTTATGTGTGTGTGTGTGTTTTGTGTTGTGGTGTGTGTGTGTGTGTGGTGTGTGTCGTGTGTGAGTGTGATTTTGTGTGTGTGTATGGTGTTGTGTGTGTATACTTTTATGTATGTACGGGCTCAATATGTATAGTATATATATGTATAACTTTACATATATAATTTTTTATATATACATAAAATAATAATTTTATATTAAATATATTATAATAAATATAATATATATATATTATTATTTATATATATTATATATATATTATATGTATATATATATTTTAAATAAAATATATTAATATATTATATAATGTAATATAAAAATATATTATGTAAAGTATATACAATATTACATATCTATTGAGCCCGTACTACTAATGTAGATACACACACACAACACATACACACAACAAACCACACTCACCCAAACACACCCCCACACACACACAACACACCCAAAACCACACACACCACATAAACAACACACACTCACATAAATATATTAGGTTACTTTACTTTGCAAAAAGCAAGGATACCTTTGGGTTTAGGTTTATGCTATGTTAAAGTTAGGTTAGGTTTTTTTTTAGGATAGGTTTTGGATGGGTTTTTAGGATTGTTTGGGATGGTTTAGGTTATTTTTGGGAATCGTTGGTTAGGTTAGGTTGGTTTAGGTTAGGTTTAGGATGGTTTAGGTTGGTTTGGGTTAGGTTTTAGGAAAATTTTGGGTTAGGGTTTGGTTAGGAATGGGTTTATTTTAAATTTAGGTTTATTTGGGTTTGGGTTAGTTTGGGGTTAGGTTTGGGTTGGTTTTGGGTTGGGGTTTTTTGGTTAGGTTTGGGTTTAGGTTGGTTAATTTTGGTTTGGGTTTGGGTTATTTTGGGTTAGGTTTATTTTGGGTTTGGGTTAGATTTTGTTTAGGTTTTGGTTGGGTTTTGGGGTTGGGTATCGTTAGGTTTAGGTTAGATTTCGGTTTTTTTGGGGTTGGGTTTGGGTATGGTTTGGTTAGGTTTTGGTTAAGGTTTAAAGGTTTTAGGTTAGTTTGGGTTGGGTTTTGGGTTATTTTTGGGTTAGTTTTTGGGTTAGGTTTGAGGTGGGTTTTGGGGTTGGTTTTAGGTTAGGTTTGGGTTTGGTTTTGGGGTTGGGTTTAGGTTGGGTATTTTATTTTGTATAATATATGTAACATACATATATATTATACATACATGTATACATACAGACACACACACACACAAACATGTCTTTTTGGGTGTTTGTATGTTTTGGCGTTTTTTCCTTGTCTCTATGTGTGTGTGTATGTGTTACACCACCCACAAAATTTCACCACACACCACACACACACACACACACACACACCACAACATATAAAAATTATATATATATAAAATATTTTATAATATAATACATTTAATGTATATATAATACATTATATAGTATATATATATATTATTATTTTAAAATTTATATAATATAATATATTTTTAATTATACATTATATGAAAGTGTTATCTTTTTTTATTTAATATTTATATATATTATAATATATATTATATATATATTATATATATATATATATATATAATTTGTGTGTGGTGTTTGTTGGTGTGTTGTGGTATGTGTGTGTTGTGTGTCTTGTTGCATTTTCTTTTTGTGTTGTGTGTGTGTTGTGTGTTGTGTGATTTCTGTGTGGTGTTTTGTACCTGTGTTGTGTGTTTTGTGTGTGTGTGTGTGTGTGGTGTGTATGTGGGGGTTGTGTGTGTGTGGTGTGGTGTGTGGTGTGGGTGTGTGTTTTTACTAAAAAATATTATGATAAAAAATAAAATACATATAATATACTTATATAACACAAACACACACATGACGCATTATTATTGTATACAAGTATGTGTGTGTGTGGGGTTTGTTATTATAAAATATATTATATAATAAAATTTTATATATATATTATATATATATATGTATTTATATTTTCTATCAATTATCTATCTCACTTTTATACCTATGTGCTTTGTGAATTTATGTAATATTTATTTATAATATATATATATATATATTATTTTATATATTATAATATTGTGTGTGTGTGTGTGTGTGGTTGTGGTGGTGTTTTGTTGGTGTGTGTGTGTGTGTGTGTTTGTGTGTGTGTGTGTTTGTGTTGTGTTTTAAAAATATTAAATTGTAAAATAAAACATATATTTTATTTTATATATATTTTTATATATATATAAAATGTAATATATTATATTTTAATAATATATATTTATAAACAAAATATATATATATATATTTATATATTTTATTTATTTTATACATAAAATATTATATATATTATTATAAAATTATAAATTTTATATAATATATAATAATATGTAAATTATACACTTTATTTTTTATAACCACACAAAACCACACACAAAAACACACACACCCACACCCACACACACCACACACACACACAGACACCACACATATATATTTTATATATTATATAATAATATATATAATTGTATATTAAAATTATAATATACATATCATTTTTACATAAATTTCACAAACGCACAAGGGTATATAAAGTGGATAGATAGTTTGATAGAAATATATAAATACTATATATAAAAATTATATTATTATATATATATATAAAAATTTTATATATATAAATAAAATAACACACACACACACACACACACACATACTATTATACCAATGTATAGAATATATGTATCCTCAAATTAATTTCCCTCTATCTATATCCATCTATTACTATTTATCTATCTATCTATCTTCTATCTATCTATCTATCTATCTATCTATCTATCTTTTATATTAATATTATATATATATATATAATATAATAATATAAATCTTTTGGGTGTGGTTTTTGTGTGGTTTTTTGATGTGTGTGTGTATATATATATATATATCATATATATACATATATAATATATATATTTAATATATATTAATATTATAGTATATAATATATATATAATATATATATATATTATATTTAATATATATGTGTTGTTGTGTGTGTGTGTGGGGGTGTGTGTGTGTGTGTGTTGTGTGTGTTTGGTGTGTTGTGTGTGTGTGTGTGTTGTTGGTTTTGGTTAGTGTGTTTGTGTTTGTTTGTGTTGTGTGATAGGATAGAAATATATAATATTATATATATATAATATATATATATATATATATATATATTTTATTATATTTCATATATATATATATATATATATATATATATAAATATATATATATATATATATATATATATATATATTATATATTATATATATATACATGAAAATTATTACACTTTTTATACACAACACAAAACACAAAATATCATATTCAAAAACCCATTATAATATATTATATAAATAATTATTATATATATTATAATATATATATATATATATCGAATATATTCTTATATATTTATATATTTATATATATGCACCATACACACACATACGGAATATTATATATATATATAAAATAATATATATAAGGTATATTATATATAATATATATACATATATATATATTATATATATATATATATTATATATTATATTGTAATTATATTTTGTATATATATTATATATATATATATTAATATTATCATTATTATATTACATATATATATTTTCCTGGGGTTGTGTGTGTGTTTTGGGGTTTGTATGTGTGTGTGTGTATATATTATTTATTTTTTTATAATATTTTTTTTTTTTTTGGGTGTGTGTGTTGTTTTGGTGGTGTTTTGTTGTGTGTGTTTTTGTTTTTTTTTTTTTTTTTTTTTT
>NW_023646642.1:0-7574 GCF_015228065.2 Penaeus monodon | reverse complement strand
CTATTAAAAAGTGCCCCCCCCCAAAAAGGGGGCGGGGAGTTCAAACAAGCTGACCTTCCCCGGGGAAAGGGCCAAGCAAAAAAAAGCCAGAAAAAAAAATGAACAGAGAAAAGCCCAGATACCAAAATCAAGTTTTTTTAAGATCCGAAACCCTTTTCACCCCAAATATGACTGTCTCTGATGAAACTTCTCTATAAAATCATGGCCGCAATCTAAGCATTCTGCAGGGGAACATCTATGGGTTTTCCCCCATGAAATAAAAAAAAAAAAATAAAGGGAGCTTTTGACTTTGTCAGCTCGGAACATTAACAGGGGAAACCCTTTTCTTTCTCCGGGTATCATTTTTCATGCTGCCACATGCGTGGCAAGAGGGGCTTGTCCCCCTTGTCAAGCAAAAATTCCCCGCCCCGCAATAGCCGATGCACCGCACGTGGAGACAATGTTGAATCTCTTACGCGAGATTCACCGGGCCGGGGGGGCCCTTGAAATTGTACAATGTGTACCCCGGCCACACTGTAGTACCTTAGCCATTGGCCCTTCCGCAACACTTGACCGAGGATCATAGGGGGAGATTTATAGCACAAAACCCCATCTTGGCTCCCTGCTGGGCCCCGGGTGGGTGGCTACCCAAAATAGCAACGTGCTTGAGACACCCCCGAATCGCTCTCCTCAACAGCCAGGAGCCAACGCATGTCAGAGGAGGGGCCCTAGACACACCCTGGCCACTGCGATTCGGGGTGGAGGGGTTGGCTGCGTGTCGTGAGACCGTACTAGTGACCATTACGGCACTATAAATACCCTCAGGGGATGGGGCCCCCAGCCGAAATCCCACGACCTAACCAAATGGAAAACAAAAAGGCCCAAAGGGGCGGCCTTGGGGCCCGCAATGACCCACACGAGTGAAAAATGTGGAAGTGCAAAAAGCCAGATTTGTAAGATATAAAAGAGGCAGCCCACTGACCATACCCAAAACACGGCCTGGGCCAGGGGCCAAAGGCGCCTGGTACTTTAACGCGAGTTGGGAGGTCAACCACGGGTAAAAGTGCCGAAAAATTTCCCCAAAGGCAAAGAACCCTGCAACCTAGCACCGTAAGGGGGCTGTCAGGGATGCCAAAGACACTCCCCAAAAGAAGAATTGTAAGACCTACCACCCACTTCTGCCCCGAATGCATTCACCGTTATCTTTCCAGGGTTCATGTACTATCCGCAAATTAATATATATATTTTTTCGCCCCGCCTGTCTCTCGCCCCAAAACAAGGCAGGGGTAGGCAGAGGCGTGTTTTTCCCGGGGGGTGAAACCGAACAGCTCCCAAAAGGCACCGAGCCCCACAGCGCCCGAACACCATGAGGGAAACGCCAAATGGGGAGGGAGGGCACGAAATAAACACAAAAAGACGTCTTTTTTATTTACACAAGTTAATTTACCCTACACTTTTTAAAGGGACAATACAGGGGGGAAAACGCATGTCACACCGCACAATACGCTTATAACAGGGGAAAAAAAATATCAGGCACAGGGCACACACAGGTCTTCACCGAGCACACCCAACTGCGCTCCGACTTGTTTCCCCCGCTCCTCCGCTCACACCCGTTGCGCATGTTTGCCCAGGGCCCTTCATGTTAAACACATGCCCGGGGGAAACCTTTTCATGTTAAAACAGTTTTTTCACAGAGACAAAGACCCCCTGGCGTAGCACTATCCCCCCCCTATCAAGCAGACACCCTCTCCCTCTGACTACTAAACCTGAAAAAAAAGCGCGGATTTTTCGCTCTCGCGGGGGGTCGCTCGGGAGGAGGGGTGGGCGGGGGGAAAATTGGCTGGACCCAGAGGCTATCTTCTGCCCCAAGACCTGGTCATGGTCACCTTTGACGTTGTGCTCGCCCTCACCGTCCAGATGCTCGTCTCACCCGGGCAGCGTCTGCACTCCTCATCCCCGCTACGGGGGCTAACGTCATCTCTTTTTCCCATGGCCCCGGATATTTCCTGCCATGGTAACGCCCAGCCGGTGCGCCAAGTCCTCGAAGTCGGGAAATGGCCCCACCCCAAAACCAAAACCCCTCGCTCCCTGACGACTCTTCGGACGCTCACTTCCTCACAAGTGCCCCCTTTACACCAGCGGGCACCTTCAGGCCCTTTTGGAGAATTACTCCCAAAACATTGTAACTAACCCCTCCCCGGGTCCAAAAAGGCTCCGTCCAACCGCTCGCCAAAGCACTGCGGTTTTGAAGGGCCCCACGAGGCCCCTCTACTCCACCATCACTCTTGACAGTCGACCCGGTTTCTAGCCTTCCCCGGGGGGAAGGTGCAGTCGTTCACCGTAACCCTCTGAAACCCCAAACCACGGGAAGAAAGGGCACATTTCACCGTGCCCCCCTCACCAACTTCCGTCCAAGGTCGACACACCCTTACTCTGCGTCGGTATCAAGGGCCCCAGACATGCTCTACAGACACCCACTAACCGGGCAGCCGGCACTGTGTGCTCACGCCAATACGAGCTCCACTGTCCCCTTGAGTGCACGAATCCCCCGTGACACCACCAGTCTCTGTGGTGCTCTGGAAGTTGCATAGTGGCCAACATAAGGCCGCACTGGGGTCTTCTCCCCCCCGTGTCCACTGTCGGGGAAGGGTTTTCCCCATCTTTTGAGCCCTCCCCTGCATCGTGTGGTTCGTGCAGCTTCCCCAAGGGGGGGCCCGGAACCAAAGGGGCGGGTTTCGGCCCCTTCCCCGAGTTTTTCCACCTGTACCATTCCTTCCCTTTGGGACATCCCCTCGGATGGTGCCCATACCTACCACAGCCCTTTGCGGAATGCGGGAAAGGTCAATCCATCCGGTTGAGAGGACGTTTTTCTCCGCTCCCTGACACTGACTCGTCTGTGCCCACCTTCCGCAGCCCCAAACCAAGCTTGGAAAAAGTTCTCGGCTCCCTTCCTCAATGCTATTTTCCCCACTTTCCCCTTCGGCCCCGGAGGTCCCGGGGGGGGTGGGGCCCAGCGGCCTAGGCCACTCGTTGCCTTCGGGAAAGGCCTCGAACTCCAAGGCCCTGCCAGCGCCCCCTGCAGGCCCCTCAGGGGGGCCCCCGTTTGACGTTTTTTGCAGTGCTGGCCTGAAAACTCAACAAAAAAAATCACGGGCCAGGCCACGATATTTTCTTCCGCAGCCGGGGTCCCACCTCCTTACCAGCGCCTCCACATCTTTTTCCCGCGGGGCGGTCTCGCCCCGCTCCGAAACCGCTTCTTCAAATGGGCCTGATAACCTCGGCCTGGTGGTGGGGCCCGAAACGGTTTAAACCTCTGCCACGCTGGTGTAAAGCCTGTTGGGATGCCCGGGAGAGCCCAAAAACTTTCCCCCGCGGGGCCCTTAGCGCTGTTACCATGCAGGCCCCCCTCCCCTGGCTCCACCCCGGGCGATGCCAGCATTTCAAATTTGGGGAAACATATGCCTCCCAGGCCCCCTTCCCGTCGTATCAGTGGGTTTTCGCTTTACAAATGTGGGGCCGAGGGGGCCCCGCGGGGTGGGGAACGCTTTCCGTGAACTAACCCCTGGGGGGGGGAAGGGGGGGAGAGAGGCAACGAGGGGGGTTACCGGGTCCCCAGTTTGCCGCCACCCCATACCCGGGGGCGGTTCCATGGGCCCCAAGCCTTCTGCAGCGACCCCCTGGGTGGACACGACGCTGCGAGGCCCGGGGGTTTTTCCCGCCACGGACCCAAGCAGACCCCAGTAAAACGACCTCTGGCATCTGTTGCCAGAAACCCGTCTGCCTTCTCTGCTTGAATGTTACTACCTGTAAAAGCCGCCTTTCCTCCTTCCTTCCCCCTCGGCCCTGAAAATCGCCCTTTGGTCTCACCTCCTCATCTTCACTCTTTTTACGCTGTTGCAGGGCCTTTTCGGGGTCTGCTGGTTTTATCTTCACAGATGCGATTGCTCTGTAACCTCAACAAATTGGCACAAATGTTTTCCCCTTGGGCCTCCTTTTCCTGCATCTCGACGAGATGGTGCCCTGCTCGCGTGCCCCCTGTGCCTGCTCTTTCTGCCCTTTGTGCCATTTCCTCCCCCATACCGGCCCCATAGCATGTCGGTCCACGGCTCGGCTTTACTCACTCTGCCCGCCTCAGCATAGCTCCCCCTCCCCCAGGGTGCCCCATCTTTTGGGCAACATATAAATCGGCGCGTCTCACTGATCAAATATCACAAATCCCCCCTCCGACCAATTTGTTACGCCGCCCGCCTCGTCTCTCTGCCACCAAAACAAGGGAGGTAGGCAGACGGCGTTTATCCACAGGGGGCGTGAACCTGAACAGCTCCAAAGGAAACCGAGCCCCCAGCGTCCCGAACAACCCCGGGGGGGAAAGCCAAATGGGGAGGCAGGCACGAAATAAACAAAAAGACAGTCTTTCCTTTTTTTACAAATTTTTTACCCACACTTTTCTAAAGGCACAATACAGGGGGAAAAAGATTCAACCCGCACAAAACAGCTTAAACAGGGGAACACAAAATATCAGGTCACAAGGGCACAACGAGGTCTTCACCGGAGCAGCCCCCAACTGCGTCTCTCGGGTTGTTCCTCCGCTCCTCCGTCACAGCCCTTGCGTCGTTTTCCCAGGTCCCTTTATGTTTTAAAAATGCCCAGGTCTCCTTTTCATGTTAAAACATTTTCGCCAGAGAAAAGACCCACGGGTAGCATATTATTATATTATATATATATATATATATTAAATATATATATATTATATTATATAATATAATTAATTTTAATTGTTTTAGCTAGTTGTTTTTGCTAGATTTATATTTGAATGGTTTTTCGGGTGGGAAATTTAGACCCCAGATCGAACCCAGTCGACATTGGGATCTCCCCCAAAAATGGCGCTCTCTTCCCGTTTAGAGCTAATCCATAGTCAATTTTATTTTTTTAATAAAAATAATTAGGCTACATGGAAAATTATTAAAAAATTCTGTTTGATTGATTAAGATAAGTAATGGACGAAAATGATGTCTTCCCAAACAGGGGTGGAAAAACGTCCCAAAGGGGATTTGAAAAATGCGCCTGCCATGTTTGTTTTGTTCCAAGAAAAGACTTAAAGTGCATCGTGTTTCAGCGAAGACTCGTCAAAGATGACAATACGTAAGTTAAATAACATACGACTATGATAAGGAAAAAATCAGTTATACATTAGAGTGAAAAAAAAAAAAAAAAAAAAAAAAAAAACTTGGGCAAAACTTTTCGATTTGTATGAAATTTCATTCATTATTTTTATGTTTATTTCTTCGTAAATAAAAGGAGGACATTTTCCCCCCCAAAGGGGTAACCAGCATTTTTTAGGGGGGTTTTAAGTTTTTAAAATTTTAAAGGGGCAAATATCGCTTCAGTTTTCATGGAATAAGACGGGGAAACATTAAAGAAGGGTTTAGTCGATCGGGGGGGAGTTTAAATGAAATTCCGTAGTGATTTATTATTCTGTTTTATTCTTTCATGTTGTGTGTTTAAGGCCCTGGGGATAATTATCACAGGGGTTTGGGGGAGAAAGAGACAAATACTAGAGAGGCAAAAACCAGTTTTAAAACCGCGGTACCTAAAAACCAAAACTCTGCTACCTAAATCATGTCTAAATAAGACAAAATTTGGGGGGGTTTCTCGGGGTTTCCCTTTTAAAACCCAAAACCCTGTTTCGGCAATACCCAGTAAAAATATATTTTTAATTCGAAAATTTTAATCCACACTGATGGGTTTTTTTCCAAAATTTGAAAACGTTTTTTTTTTTTCCAACACACCACACACCCCTGTGTGATATATTATGGTATATTATAAAATTATATAAATATATATATATATTAAAATGTGGTGTGTGGGTGTGTGTGGGTGTGGTGTGTGTGTGTGTGTTGTGTATTATAATATTATATATTATATATAAAATATATATTTTTATATAATATATATTATATATATAATATATATATATATATAATAATTAATTATTTAAAATATAATATTATTAATATATGTATTATATTTATATATTTTTTATCTAAAATATATATATATATTTATTTTAAAAACAATTTTATATATATATATATATAAAAAAAAAAATTATTTAATAAATTTTTTTTATAATATAATTATTTGTAAAAATTTCATAATATATATATTTAATTTTTATATTTTTAAATTTACATATTTGGCTATGTTTTATATTGTTTTGTGTATATATATATTTGTGTTTATACATTATTTATATATAATTTTTAATATATATAAAATAATATATATAATCTATTTATATTATATTAAATTTTAAAATTGTGTGTGTGTTGTGTTGTGTATGAGGGGGTGTTGTGTTTGTGGTGTATATTTTAATATATATATAATATATTAAAAATTTATATTATATATATAATATATAAATATTGTAAAATTATAAATATTATTATTTTGTATATATATAATATATAAATTTAATATTATACCTATCAACAACATAATAAAATTATAGCCTATGTACAGTTGCGGAATTAATTTCATACCATGCGGGTCCCAATCTTTTACACTGGCAACCCCCTCGATGCAAACATAACGAAAAGTAGTTTTATGAATAGGCGAGAAACCCCGGGTTGTTTGAAACAAAGAAACGGGGTTTGGTAGAATATAAATAGCCAATAATGTATAACATCTATTTTAGAAACGAGAAAGATATAAATTCAGTTTTTTTCTTTTTTTTTAAAAAAGTGGTTGCAAAAATGCATATCCATTTTCCTAGCTTTTTTAGGGAATGTTTTTTTCAAATGCGATTTTTGGATTGTTTTATCGAATGGAAGGCTTAAGGGTAAGGCACTTCCCCCTTTTTTTGAAAACGCAATTACAATGATTTTGCATTTGAAAGTAAAAACGCCTCATATTTAAACATCCGCATGGCAGCTAAAACAAAAAAAAAATCTGCAAATTTTGCTGAAATTAGCGTGCGTCTCGAAGCTGCACATTAGTAGCAGCTGATCGAAATAATGAAACAGACTTCTTTTTTTCACCCAAAAAAACAATTTTCAAAAAACAGAAAACATCTACGTTTTAATTTTTCCCCTTATGTAAAATTTCATGAAACCAAAAAGGATTAGGGGATGGAGAAAAATAAAGAACTTTTCCCTTGGTGTGCAAAGCATATGTGTGTGTGTGTGGTTGTGCGTGCGGCGTGCGCTTGTTTCAAATCAAGCAACTCAAATTAGGTGGTTTTAAGGAAGGGAAAAAATTTATTTTCCTTAAGGGTGTTCATGATTCTAATATCTTAAATGTTTTCACATTTATCCAGAGGGGTGGGGATATGTTGCTCTTACTTTTGTTTTGTCATATTTGAATTTTTTCTTCGTTTGTCAATTTATTTTTTTTCCATTCATTGTAATGTCATTAAATTTGGGTATTTATCTTCATTGCAAGGTAAAAATTTTAAAATTTCTCTTTAAAGTTTTCAAAGCATAATTTTTTGTTTAATTTATTAATTTAATATCCTTTGGGTTTAAGAGTATTTTTTTTTTACAAATTTTTTGGGAAATTTTTTGATTACTGAAATGGGGAAAAACCCATGGAAT
>NW_023646641.1:2500-7574 GCF_015228065.2 Penaeus monodon | reverse complement strand
TTGCAAAATGAATACAGTTCATATATATGAATATATACATATATATACAAACATATTATATATATATATATATATATATATATATATATATAGTATATTTTATATATATATAAATGTAAATATATAATAATTATGTAGCGTATCTATATATATTTATATGTTATATACATTAAAACATATATATCTATATATCTGTCTATGTATATACATATGCATATATATAAATACAATTATATATACAGGTTACTGTGCTTATATTATATATATACTATATATATATATATATTAATATATATAATATATATTAATATTTTGTATGTGCATATATACATATGTATGCATATTATTATATATATATCTATATATGAGTTTATATATATCTATATTTATATATATATATATATATATTGATTAATATATTAGTATATATATATATATATATAATATATATATATATATATATATATATATATATATATATGTTATGTATACACACACACACACACACCCACACACACACACACACCCACACCACACACACACACACACACACTCAACACACACACCCACACACACACGACACACTATAATATATATATATATTATATATATTATATAATATAGAGTAATTATATACATATTATATATATATATATATATATATATATATATATATATATATATATATATATATATATATATTATATATATATATAAAGGCCACGTGGCCGAATGGTTAGTAGCGTCGGACCCAATACTGTCCACGACGGCAATCTGAATTCGAGGGGGTCGAGTCACCGACCCGCCGCGTTGTTCCATTGGGTAAGGAACTTCACCTTGATTGCCTTACCCTAGGCCCACTGAAGTGGCACTAAGCCACCCAAGTCAGTGCTGGTCCCAAGCCCGGATAATAGAGAGAATGATTACCTAAAAGGTACCACCGGCACTCTCCGTGGAGTAACTGAGAACCCTACCACGTACTCACTTCCAAGAGCATCACAACCATGAAAACTACAATAAGTATCATTCTGTGACCACGGCGCTCAGCATGAACCTACCGTTAAAAAAAAAAAAAAAAAAAAAAAATAAAAAAAAAAAAAAAAAAAAATATATTATATATATATATATATATATATATATATACATTATCTATATTACATAATATATTTTATATATATAATATATATATATCTATATATCTCTATATATATATATATCTATCATATATATCTACTATATATTATACTATATACACGGTAGGAATGAGAAATGATTTGACCGTTGCGATTGCGTCTTCGTCAAATACATGAAATACCTATACTCTAATTATATATATATATATATATATAGATAGATCTATATATATATCTATCTATACTATATATATATATATACATACATATATATCTATATATATATATATATATATAATATATATATTCTATATATATATATATATATCGATAGTTATTTAGTTATTGATTTTATATATACACATTTACCTAGTATATATATTGATAGATCTATATGTGTGTATATATTGCTATATAATGCATATATATATATATATATATATATAGTATCTATATTATATAATATATATATGTATATATATAATATATATATATATTTATAAATTATATATATATATAACTATTATATATTCTGTAATATATATATATATATATCTATAAATATATCATATATATATATATATATATATATATTGTGTATGTTATATGTATGTATTTATGTATAATTTATTTACGTATGTTCTGTCCATACACTGTTTACGTTGTGTATATAAATCAATAAATATACAATGAATATGTGTGGTATGGTGTATGTGTGTTGTGTGTGTGTGTTGTGTGGGTGTGTGTGTGTGGTGTGTGTGTGTGTGTGTGTGTGTGTGTGTGTGTGGTGTGTGTAACTCAATTATACATACACACACACACACCACACACACACACACACACACACACACACACACACACACACACACACACCACACACACACACACACACCACACACAGACACACACATATATATAATATATATACTATACTACGATCTATCTATCTATAATCTATCATAATATATATAATGATTGTATATACCCACTTAATATATCATATGTGCGTGTGTGTGGTGTTGTGTTGGGTACATATATATATATATATATATATATATATATATATTATATATATAATATATATATATATATATATCTATATAATATATACACACTCACACATGATAATCTAATGCGTATATACAATTGTATATTTAATATTTACACAAAACGCACACACACACCACACACACAACACCCACCCACACACACCCACCACACACAACACCCACACACACACACCACACACACCACCGAGCTAAGGACACAAAACATGCACACAAGCTGGTGGCTGTAACATGAAATATCGAAAGTATTATACATTTTAAAACCCTTAATATATATATATATATATATATAATATATATATATATATATTATAATAAGTATATATATATATATATTATATATGGTCTATGAGCTGTATGTTTTATGCATATTCATATACGATATGTAATGTGTATGTTATATTTATATATATATCTTATATTATATACTATAGTATATATATTATATATATATCATATAATAGTAATCTATATCTATATATGTATATATATATATAATATATATATTATATAAATGTATTATGTAGTATATTATATTTACTACACACACACACACACAGATATATATACCCTATATATATATATATATATATATATATTAATATATATATATATATCTATATATAGCTATATTCTATTCTTCTTTACGGTAGGTTCATGTCTGAGCCGCCGTGGTCACAGCATGATACTTAATTGTAGTTTTCATGTTGTGATGCTCTTGGAGTGAGTACGTGGTAGGGTCCCGTTCCTTTCCACGGAGAGTGCCGGTGGTACCGCTTTTTAGTAATCATTCTCTCTCTTTATCCGGGATTGGGACCGAGCACTTGACTTGGGCTGGCTTGGCCACCTTGGCTAGGTAGGCCATCAAGTGAAGTTCCTTGCCAAGGGAACAACGCGGCGTTCGGTGACTCGAACGCCTCGATTCAGATTGCCGTCGTGACAGTCTTGAGTCGCGACGCTCTAACCATTCGGGCCACCGCGGTCTTGAGATCATGGGCTTCCATGATTTTTTTTTTAGCACATTTAGAGGCGGTGGTTTGCCATTGCTCCAGCCCGGTGTTTTTATCGAGTCCCCATCTCGATTTACCTTACCGGCACTGACTTGAGCTGGCTTGGCAACCCGTGGTAGGCGGCAAGTCGAGTGAATTTCTCTTGCCAAGGGAAACAGCGCGCCCGTCCGGTGACTCGTAACCCTCGAACTCAGTGCCGTCGTGACCAGTCTTGAGTCCGACGCTCTAACCTTATTTTTATATTTTTAATTATTACACATTTTGTCGGCTACCGCGGCCCCCTATATATATATATATATATATATGTATATATATGTATTATTCTTCTTCTTTTAACTGTAGGTTCATGTCTGAGCCGCCGTGGTAACGCATGATACTTAATTTGTATTTTCATGTTGTGATGCTCTTGGAGTGAGTACGTGGTAGGTTTCTCCAGTTCCTTTCCCACGGAGAGTGCCGGTGGTACTTTTTTAGGTAATTATTCTCTCTATTTATCCGGCTTGGGACCAGCACTTGCTTGGGCTGCTTGGCCACCGCAGTTGGCTAGGTAGGCATGAGGTGAGGTTCCTTGCCCAAGGAACAACGCGCCGGTCGTGACTCGAACCTCGAATTCATTGCCGTCGTGACAGTCTTGATCCGACGCTCTACCATTCGGCCACTAGCGCCTTGACGATCATGGGCTTCCATGATTTTTTTTCCTTAGCAATTAGAGCGGTGGTTTGCCCCATTGCTTCCGCCCGGTGCTTTTAATCGAGTCACCATCTCTATTTACCACGGCACTGACTTGAGCTGGCTTGGCCACCCATGGCTAGGTCTAGGCAATCGAGGTGAAGTTCCCTTGCCTAAGGGAAACACGCGCGGTCGGTGACTCGAACCGTCGAACTCAGAGTGCCGTCGTGACAGTCTTGAGTCCGACCTCTAACCATTCGGGCCACCGCGGCCCATATATATTATATATATATATATATATATATATAGATATATAGATAATATATATAATATAATATTATATATATATATATATATATATAGATATGTAATATATATAATATATATATTTATAGTATATATATATATATATATATAATAACTATCTATTATATCTATATGTATATATCTATATCTCTATATAATATTATATAATATATGATATAATATATATATATATATATTATATATATATGGGCCGCTGGTGGCCGAATGGTTTAAGCGTCGGACTCAAGACTTGTCCACGACGGCAATCTGCTTCGAAGTTCGAGTCGCGACCGCCGCGTTGTTCCCTTAGGCAAGGACTTCACCTCGATTGCCTGCCTAGCCACTGGGTGGCCAAGGCCAGCTCAAGTCATGCCGGGTAATTAAGATGGTACTCGATAAAACACCGGGCGGAAGGCCAATGGCAAACCACCGCTCGAAATTGCTAAAAAAATCATGGAAGCCCATGATTCGTCAAGGCCGCTGTGGCGAATGGGTATAGCGGTCGGGAATCAGACTGTCACGACGCATCTGATTCGAGGGTTCGAGTCACAGACCGGCGCGTTGTTCCCTTGGGCAAGGAACCTCACCTTCATTGCTACCTAGCACTGGGCGGGCCAAGCCAGCCCAAGTCAAGTGCTGATCCAAGCCCGGATAAATAGGAGAATAATTCATAAAAAGTACCACCGGCACTCTTCCGTGGAAAAGGAACTGGGACCCTACCACGTACTTACTCCAGAGCATCACAACATAAACTACAATTAAGTATCATGCTGTGACCACGGCGGCTCAGGCCATGACCTACCGTTAAAAGAAAAGAATATATATATATATATATATATATATATACTATATATATAGGGGGCCGCGGTAGCCGAATGGTTTAGAGCGT
>NW_023646640.1:27500-30000 GCF_015228065.2 Penaeus monodon | reverse complement strand
TTTTTGTTGCTTTAGAAGTGGCCACAAAGTTGTTCCTAAGCTTGCAAACGGGGCCACTTGCACCAGTTTCGGAGATGGGAGTTCTTCTCTCAGACGGACCACTTCCACACACACCAAGGCCCCGATGACGAAGAATCCTCGCAATAAGCGCTAAATACCAAGCATCGATGAGCTTTACGTATGAAGTCTTGGGGGCTCTGGCTCGTCTGCGTGAAGAGGCGGCTAGAACGAGTAAGACGTGAGAGACACCATGATCCGATCTGGAAGAAAGAATCATAATCAGTCGACGCTTTCTAGGGGTCTGCTTTACGCTGGCTTTTAAAGAACTTTGGGATCGTTCCCTGATGTAAACAGTTACGTGGTTCATACACATGCTTAGTACACAGGACTGAAAGCTCCGTGAAGTACCTGGAAGTCATGTAAGTCAAAGCCCAGAGTAGTAAGCAAATGCGACCATCATCAGACTTGGGCGAAAGGCGTTCACGAGGTAATATTTATACTGATTTTCAAAATCAAGTTTAATCTGGAAAAAAAAACTATTTTGATTAAATATCACTTTTCCCCTTTTTTATACACATTAGAAGATGAAAAAAGAAATACACACCTTTACATTAGTAATGTTGTTCCTTGTAAAATGGTAAAGTTTTCCATAAAAAGTTCGTACTCCAAAAGCTGACGGCGGCCAAAGAAATGGACGCCGGATCCTTCCTGAGAAAATAAATAGAAGAATAAACAGATAAACAAATAAATAAATTTTATATATATATATATATATATAAAATATATATATATATATATATAATATATATATATATATATATATATATATATACTGGGCAATCTGCGGTCCAGGCTAACTGTAGGGGATCTTTGAGCAGCAGGAGGCCCTACAGGAAAGGAGTCATGGCCCACTGCCGTGTGGACCATGCACTAGCTCTGTACCAATTTCCCGCCCCTCAACCCCCCTGGGGTTAATGGGCGGCTTGGGGAAGGTGGACCTTTTTAGTCCTCCTCCCCCAGATCTAACTCACCGGAAGAATCATATAATTGGAAAGGCTCAGGGAAGGGTACTGCCCCCCTCACCCAGCAAGTGAGGGTTTGGGGTGTAAGTCCGTTTTCAGCTATGTATCATTCACCTAGTGTAAGGCCTATGGGGGAAAGCTCAAGGGGGCCCACAGCCTGCCACCCCCTTTATATGGGGCAACGTCGGCGGGGTGGCAAAAGTGGCGACTGCCAACTTAATTCAGGCAGGCTATCCAGGTAAGAGTTTTGGGAAAATCCGGTCCTTGTGGCAATATAAGCGTTTACCCCCGCTATCCCAGGGAACTACAGCAGTTGAGTGTTGAGGTGGCTGCCCTCCTGGAGGTGAGAGACCTGGCAGGGAGCTTGATCAGCATGGGTGGGCACCATAACTAGGGAGTAGCCATAGCTATTTGAGTCGACTTGAACCATCGGTAGTAGAGATAACACCATATTTTGGCCCTATATGGCATGAAACTGAAGCATGCTTTTTTGGGGTTTTTTTATTGCTGTATACTCTCTGATGTTTGTAACCTTGATGAAAAAGTGATGGGTTTTATGCCTAACTCACATCTGTGGCAGGGCAAATGTCCCAGGCAAGACATTCGCATTGTACTGGCGACTTCAGTGCATTATCCGACTGTGACTGAGGTTTGCTAGATGTCTGTTAGTCCAAAATGGTTCTTGAGTGATCTAAGTAATAAGGGCATCCTCCTTCTCGGGTCCCAGAGATGGGGTATTTCTGGCTTCTGGTATGAGCACTCCAACTCGCACCACTGGGCATGACATAGCAATACAGGTACGATGACTTTTATTCTTGTCAGCACTCATTGGAGGATCCTCAGAACTGCAAGGTTTACCGGACTGCCAAGTTGTGGCACCCACCATAGACTGGTTGTGGCTACCCTTTGGGCTCTTCAAAACTCCCCAGTGGCCACTCCAGGGTTTTTCACTTGGACAGATTGAGGGAGGGTTTGTGGGCCCGAAGGTTTGCCAAAAGGAGTTTCTGATTGGTTCACAGAACTCTAAAAACCTGATGGACCAGTAGTTCTGTAGGATTCCTTAAGTGCAAAACAGTCCCTTGGTGAACAGCTAAGGGATAGCCCGAATTTCATCCCACTGGAGGCCGCAGATGCATGTAGTGTGACTAGACTGAAAGGCAATCAGGATTTGTGCCATTCTTTTTTGTGCAGGGCTTGGACACTGCTAAGAAGGGACAAGAAACCCGTTATCAGGAATCTTTCTGAGGAGGTTGAAGGCCATTTTTTAGTAAATGACCTGCCTAACTAGTCTTGAAAAAAAAAGATGACGCAGTCTGCTCAATGAATGGGCAGACCATCTCATAATGAGTATTATGGGCAGCTGTACCTGGTAGACTCTCCAGCAGTTAGTCTGGATTAAAGTGGTGTCACAATACATGTGCCGGATCCACCCATCAGCGAGGAACCCTACCTTAACTGAGGTTGGGGAGGCGATCTCC
>NW_023646640.1:10000-22500 GCF_015228065.2 Penaeus monodon | reverse complement strand
TGGGATTTAAGGGACAGCGAATTTTTTACGCTCACCCCCCGTGGGAAAACTCGGGGGGAAATTGATTTACAATTAAAAAATCCTATGTCAATGCCCTGAGGTGTATTTTATAAAAAGTTTGGAATAATGCAATCCCGCATTGATTCGAAAAATAGCAACCCCCCCTCCCGGGGACTCAAAACTGGGTTTCCCTTCGCTTTCATTACTCAATAGAGTGGGACAGGTAATGTCAATGGAGCTAGAAAGATACTGTTGAAACACCCCTTTTAGGGGGTCGTGGGGCCCAGGGTTTGGTTTTAGAAAAGGGGCCCCGGTTTTCCCATCCCCGGAGTGCCCTAGGTTCGATTTTTTTGGTCAGGGAGGGTTGCTATTTATGGGTATAAATTTCGGCTTTTGAAATTATTCCATCTTTCATAAAATACCCCTCAGGACATCTGAATGGGTTTTGAATTGCTAAATAAATTATATAAAATATAAAATTATATAAAATATATTTTATATATATTACGCCACACACACACACAGACAATTTTAAAATAATAATATAACATAGAAAATTAAAATTAATATATTTTATATATATTATTAATATATATATCCCACACCACACACACATATATATATATTATAAATATATATAATATATATTATTTTATTATATACATATATTATTATATATATATTTATATATATATAAATATATAATAATTAAAATAATTATATACACACACACACACCCCCCACCAATATATTTTAAAATTTAAAATATATTAATAATATATAAAATTTTTATATATATATTAATATATATAAAATTTTTTGTGTGTGTGTGGTGTGTGGTGTGAAAGTGTGTATGGTGTGGGGTTTTATATATATATATATATATATATATATATATATATTATAAAAATTTTAAATATATATTCACATAACAATATACGTATACAAATATTAAATATATTGCTATACTGGTTTTTTTATAATTTTAATATATATTTTAAATATATATTAAAATTATAAAAGGGTATATATAAAATATATATAACCCCCACAACACACGCCCAACCCCCCCCCCACCACACCCCCCCCACACCCCCAAAACACACACAAAACCCACCACACACACACACACAACATAAAATTTATATATATATATTTTATATATATATTAATAATATAAAATATTATATATATTTTTATATATATAAAATATATATAAAATATAAAATATTATTATAAATATTACATACACACCCCCCACCCCCACCCCACAAAACACCACACCCCACACACCCACACACAAAAACACATATATTTTATTTTATATATATAAAATTCTATATAAATTATTTTATATTATATATTACATACCCACACGACACACACCACACACAAACACACCCCAAAACAAACCCCAAAACAATTTTATAAAATATAATATATATAAAATTTTATAAAATATATATTTATAATTTATATATATATTGCAAAATTATATATATATATATTTTAATATATATTTTATATATTTATATATATTTATATATAAAATATGGGTATTCATGTACACACACACACACACACACCACACACACACACACACCCACCCACACACCAAAACCACCACACACACACAAAACAAAACACACAAAACAAAACACACCCCAACATATATATATATATAATAATATAATATATAAAATATATATTTTTTTTTATATATATTGTGTGTAATGTTACATAACATTTATTTATATATATAATATAATATAATAATTTTATATATATACAACCACAAACCACACACACAAAACCACACACACCCCACCCCCACACACACACACACACAAAACACGAAAACGCACACACACCACACCCAAAACACACACACACAATTTTATATTTTTATATATAATAAAATATATTTATAAAATTATAATATATATATTTTACATTTTAAATAAATGAAATATATATTTTATATATATAATCTATTATTTAAAACCCCATAAAATATATAAATAATATATATATAATATATTATAATATTATAATATATATATATATATATATATATATCAAATTATATATATTAATATCCACAGGTACATTTTACTTTAATACTATATATGAATATCCCGGGGACAAAACACACACAAAACAAACACACAAACCCCACACACCCACACACACCACACCCCAATATATTAGATAATTAAATAGATATATTTTATATAGATATATATAAATATATATTGTGGGGGTTTTGTGTGGTGGGGTGGGGGGTGTTGGGGTGTGTGGGGGTTTGTGTGTGGGGGTGGGGTATACATAAAATATAGCCCAAACCCCAAAAAAACACACACTTTTAAACACAAACACACACACACACACACACAAATATATATTTTTATATTTAAAATATAATAATAATATATATATATATATATTTATATATATTTTATATATATATATAAATTATATATAAATTATGGGGAATTTTAACAATATTATAGATATATATATTTATATATATATATATTTTTATAATATATGTGTATAATTACATATATATATAATATATAAATATATAGATATAATATATATATAATATTGTATATATATATATTTTAAAGGTGTGTGGGGTTTTCGTGTAAGAATTCAACCCCTGCCCAAATGGTCCGAGGTAATATGGGGGGAACCCTCCTTAAAAACTAAAGTCCTTCGGGGGAAGGGAAAACCCCCCTGTCCTTGCGGGGAATTTCCCTGACGAAAAACCGGATCAGTTAATTTTAAACGAAATTTTATATTATTTTAAAATATTATATATTATATATATAAAATTTTATATATAATATATTATACATATATAAAATAATATATATATATTATATATATATATATTAATATAATTTTTTATAATGTATACACACCACACACACACACACACACAAACCCACATAAACACACACACAAAAACACACACAAACACACCCACACACACACACACACACACCCCACGCACGCCACACACTTTACGACTCTTATTTTCCAGGGATTTGCCTCTCGTTGTAAAGGCAGGGGCCAGATTGCGTCCCACGTACATGGCGCGGGGTTGCGGGTGGTCTCCGCAAACGCTGCCTGGGCTGTCCCTTATGTGCATCTGGGGTTTTCCAAAGGTGGGGCGGGGTTTTCTGAAATCTTGTTGCTGGGGGATTTTTTCCTTAAATTTCTTGTTTTTTAAATTCTGGGGGTGTAAACGTCAATGGGGAACTGGACAAAAATTTCTTTTTTGAATTCTACTAGATTAAATTTCTCTGAGGACGGGGATTTTGTTTAAACCGACGTTTAGCGAAGCGGCCCTGCCGGGGGCCCGACGGGGCGGGAGCTCGGCAGAAATTTTCCGCGAGGGCTCCACGGGGTTGCAGTAGAGCTCGCCGCTTTGCCCCCAGTGCAGTCCGGGATGAGGTCGCCAGCTGGTACTTCTTTTAGCGTGGGCCGTTCGCGCACGTGTACTAACCCTCCCGCAGGCTGTCATCAAAACCCGTCTCCTGTGGTTCAAAAAAGGGGAATTTTTGTTTTCATTACTTGCAGTAGAAACTCCCCTGCTATTCTTAACGGGCCCTTTCATACTTTTGGGGAAAAAAAAAAAATTTTTATAAACCCTTTTAAAAAAATTTGATATGGTATTGTCCCTGGTAGTCATTTTTTGGGCTTTCCGAGCTATTTACGGGACAAAAATTTTTATTTTTTTGTAAAAAGACAGAAAAAGAGAAGCAATTAAAAAAACAAGAGAAAAAAAAGCAATAGTATTTGGGTTGTCATTTTTTATTTTTTCACTAAGGGATTTTTAGAATCCAGCTCCCCCTCGTCATTTCCACTTTTGGGCTCCCTGAATACCCCCAAAATGTGAAGCCCCCCTTGGGCAATAAATTCTTTCGCTTGGTGCCCCTTTTTTTCCCCCGGCAGTACCATGTCGAAGGTTGGACATACCCGTGTCCCCGTCCCAAACTATGGGCGGGAGAATCGCCCTAAAAGGGGGGTTTTTTGGGTTTTCGTGTAACCGTGGAGAAAAAATGCTTTTCAAAGAGCGAGGTCGCAAAACAGGCCGGGGCAGCCTAAACCCTTGGGGGGAATTAAAATTTAAAAAATTTGTGAAAAGGGGTTTCACTGCAGGGGGAAAAATCCCAGACGGGGGGAACTTAGGGTCCCCGTGCCAGCACGGAAAAAATTTTGGGGGTTTTACCCCAACCTGCAGCACTTTATGCCACGTCATGATTCTCATCCCCTTTTCCGTCTCCTTTGGGCGGGATGTTACTTTCCCTTTTTTAACTCCAACCCATGGGGGGGCAAGCCCGGGCTCTGACACTTTTCGAAAAGTTTTAAAATTTTTTAAAAAACCTTTGTTTTTTTGGGGGGTCTGTGGAAAGGTAAATCGCCTTTTTTTTTTCTGACAAAAGGGTATTGGCACTTTCCCTTTGTTCTAAAAATGGAAACATAACCAAAAAATTTCCCCCCCCTTTCTTGCATATAAAGGGCAAAAATGGGGGCCATGACACTTTTCCTTGATTCTCCAAGACTGAGTCGTTAAAAGGGAAAAAGGGGCTGATAGGGGAAGGGTCTTTTTGCACTCAATAAAACCCTCTATTTTCTTCAGGGAGAAAGAGCATTCTGAAAAGCTGATAGGGGCGCCATTTCCCCTATAAAGGGATTTTTCCTCCAGGGAGAACCCCACCCTCGGCTTTGTCGAGGTTTGGCCCACCACCAGCCGTCCTCCCCCGGGAAACCCGCAGCTGTGCTCTCGCCCGGGGGAAAGTCGGGTTTGACATCAACCTTTTTTCCACGAACGGGAAAAAAAAAGGACGGTAGTAATAGTGGAAACAGAAAACGGAAAATATGTTTTTTCAACTGGGGGGGGCCTCATGGAGAGCGAAGAAGTGCCTGGTTTTTAATCCCCAAAGGGGAAAAGGCAGGATACCGAAAAAATATATATAGCCCTTTAGTAACCGCAATCCCCTGCAAGCCCCCTAAAACTTTCTTGCTAGTCTATTTTTTAACGAAAAATTTTACCCGTATTTTTTTTTTGTATATATGCAGGAAATTTTGTATTTTTTAATGATTTTTTGGTTTTTGGTACTACATATAAAAAAATATTTGGGAATTTTCCTTTTCATTGCAGTTTTGAAGGCGCCCAAATATCAAAACCGAAACGTTAACCCATTAAAGTTTTTCACACCCCACTACCCGAGATTTGCGACCCTCACTAGGGTCCTAAACCTATTTTAAACCTGCCGGTACTTTGTGTGAGTGGGGAATATATAACTCAATAACTTTGATCTCCCCGGGACCAAAACACTTTTACATATATAAAAATAGATATATATATATTATATATCTATATATAATAATTAAAAATATATACCCCCCCAAATATATACCATATATGTATAAATAAAACCCAAAACATTATACACATATATGTAAAAATTTAAAACCACCCCCATCCCCACACACAAACACACACACACACAACCCCACACACACACACACACACACAAATACACACACACCAAACACACAAAAACACCCACACACACACACACACACACATAAATTATAAATATATTTTAATTTTAAATAGATATATATTTATATATATTTTATAATGTGTGGTGGGGTGTGTGGGGTTTTGTGTGTGGGTGTGTGTGTGTGTGTGTGTGTGTGTGTTTTGGTTTTGTGTGTGTGTTCCCGACTTGTATTATATTTTTATCTATTATTATATATTATAATATTTATATTTTATATTTATTATCATATATATGAATGTACATTTTTATTTTAAAATTTTAATATTCTAAATATATATCATATTTATTATATTTTATATAACATTAAAATAAGTATAAAACACACATACATCCAAATGTTTTTGTATAAAATTTTATTAAATACAAAAAACCCCCCTTTATCTATTTTACACACCCCACACATAAAATTTTATGTATAAATATATATATGTCCTTTAATACATATAATTATACACACCCACACACACACATATGTGTATGTGTTTTGTATTTGTATATACACAGACATATATATACATATACTTTGTATATATAAAATCCATTTCCATTTGTATATACATATACATGTCCCTTGTGTATATAAATATATTATAATATTATATATATTATATTAAAATATATATAATATTTTTTTTTTTTTTTTTTTTTTTTTTTTTTTCAACAACCATTTTTTCCCCCGCCACGTTGGGGACAGGGCGGCGTTTTTCCCCCTAAACCCCCTGTGTTTGATTCTAAAGGGATATGTTTTTTCCTCGCCTTGAGCCCGGGGCTCGAGGAGCAGTCAAGCGCAGGTTTTTTTACGACAAACCGGGGGGGGAAATTAAAGGGGGGGCCATGGGGGTCGGAGTCCAGTGCTCAAACCCCTTTGGCCCCATGGGGGCAGTCATATTTTTCTATATATATGCCCTGCCCCGAGGGCCCCAATGGTTAGACCACTGGACTCCGACCCTCAGGTCCCAAGTTCAATGCCCCCCGGGGGGTAGTCGAAAAAATCCCTGCGCTCTAAAGGGCTCGCCCCGAGCCCGGCTCACGGCGGGGGAAAACGACATTCCCCTTTGAGAAGTAAAACCCATGTCGTGGGGAAATCGCCGCCTTGTCAAAAGCGTGGCGGTGGAAATAAAGGGTTTTGTTGAAAAAAAAAAAAAAAAAAAAAAAAAAAAAAAATTTATAAAATTATATATATATATATAAATATATATATATAATATATAATACACCAATGTACATGTATATGTATATAAAAAATGTACATGTATATATTATCCAAATGTATATGTTATATATGTTGTGTTTATACACATACCACACTACAATATTGTGTGTGTGTGTGTGTATACATATAATTATGTATGTCCTTATATATATTCTACATACATTTGTATGGGTGTGTGTACATTTTATATGGGGATGTATGTATGTACATAATAATAAAACAAAACCTTTGTATGTAGGGGGTGTATAACTTATATAAAATTTGTATATATATTTTATATTTTATATATATATTAATATTTTAATATATATATATATATATATACAAATTAGGGGGCATATATATAAAATATATATATCCTTAATATATATATATTTATAAAAATATATTATATATATTTTATATATTATTTATACATATTTTCTTTTAACACCCACCCCTACCCCACACACAAACACAACACCCACCACCCCAAACACCACACAAAACACACACACACCCCCCCTATTATATATATATATATATTATTATATTATATATATATTAATATTAATATTTATTTTGTGGTGTGGGGGGTTGTGTGTGTGTGGGGGGGTTGTGTGTGTGTGATTTTTTGTTTTGGGGTGTGTGTGTGTGGTGTTGTGTGTGTGTTTGTTGTGTGTGTAGTGTGTGTGTGTGATTTATACATATATTGTTAATGTGTGTGGGTGATTTTACCAATTATGTGTATATATGGGTGTGTATTTATATATATATATATTTTATATATATATATTATATATAAAAATATATGAAAAAGTTTTGTGTCGTGAGATCAAAGTTATTGATTTATATATATCCCCCACTCACCCCTTTTTCCCCGGGCGGTTAAAAATTTGGGGTTAGGATCCCTAGTGAGGGCAGCAAAATCTCGTGGTAGTGTGGTAGTGAAAAACTTTAAAGATTACGTTTCGGTAATATGTTTTTCGCCTTCAGATGAAATTTTAAAAGGAAAATTTCGAAATTTTGTATATTTTAAATAGTACAAGACCAAAAAAATCATTAAAAAATACATCCTCCCGCATATATACAAAATAAGATACGGGGAAAAATTTTCGTTAAAAATGAGACTAGCAAGAAAAATTTTAGGCGCCCTTTTCATGTGTTGCGTGGTTACTAGGGGGCCCTTTTATTTTTATTTTGGGATCCCGCCTTTTCCCCTCGGCCCTACTTTAAAGGGAATTTTCGCTCTCCATGGGCCCCCCCCATTTTAAAAACATATTTTGCCGGGGGTTTTTTTTTTTTTTTGTTTTCCACTATTTTCTACCGTCTTCTTTTTTGTTCGTGGAAAAAAAAGGTTTTAATTTTTCAACCCGACTGCACTTTGGGCGCAGCACCCGCGGGGGGGTGCGGGTGGGACCCGGTGGTGGGGGGCCAAGACCTCGACAAAGGGCCCAGGGGGGCTTCCCCCCTGGGAGCAAGTTTTTTCATAGGTTTAAATGGCGCACTTCAGTCTTTTAGAATTCTCTTTCTCATGGGAAAAAATAGAGGTTTTATTTAGTGCAAAAAATGACTTACCAATACCCATTCCCTTTTTTTGAACGACTCAGTTTGGGGAATCAAGGGGAGATAGGGCCTTTCCCCCTTCTGCCTTCGGAAATATGCAAGAAAGGGGGGGGAATTTTTTGGTTTTTTTCCCCTTTTTTGCAACAAGGGAAAGCTGCCAGTTTCCCCTTTTGGCAGAAAATAAAAAGGGGATTTGGGGCCTAACCCCAGGGGCCCCCCCAGGGGAAAAAAAAGGTTTTTGACAAAATTTTAACACTTTTTAAAAAGTGAAAATAAATGGGGCTTGCCTATACTGGGTTGGAGTAAAAGGAAAAGTAAAAACCCGCCAATGGGGACGCGAAGGGGGTGGAGGGAAATCATTTACGTGGGATAACCCCGCTGCAGGTTTTGGGAAAAACCCACAAAAAACCCTTTCCCGTGCAGGGGCAGGAACGCTAAATTTTCCCCCACGTCTGGTATTCTTTCCCCAAGCAGTGAAAAAACCCCTTTTCACAATGTTAATTTTACGTCTCCTCCGGGTGGGCTTTCGCGGCCCGTGTGCACCCCGTCTTTGCAGCATTTTTTTTTCGTCCCCGGTTTCACGAAACCCAAAAACCCAATTTGAGGGCGGTTTTTCCAGCCCCCATAGTTTTTGGGGCGGCGGGCACGTGGGTCTGTCCACCTGCGACATGGTACTGCCGTGGGAAAAAGGGGCACCAAGCGAAAAAAATTCATTGCCAAGGGGCTTCACACTGGAGTATTTAGGAGACAAATGTGGAAATGACGAGGGGAGCTAGGGGGGGTTTTCAAAAATCCCTTAGTGAAAAAAAAAACTTTAAAGACAACAACTACTATCTTCTTTTGGGTGCTTGTTTCTTTAATTTCTTCTCTTTTTCTTCTTTTTTTCAAAAAAAAAAAAATTTTGATACAGTACTAGCGTTTGGAAGCCAAAAAATGAAATACCAGTACAAACCAGTATCAAATGTTTTTAAAAAGGGGAAAAAAAGGTTTTTTTTTTTACCGCAAAAGTTTAAAGCCTGTTAAGGGCTAGCAGGGCCCGTTTCTACGCAAGTAAGGGAAAAAAATGTCCTTTATTCTGAACCCCCAGGGGGACCTTCTGTTACGCCCGCGGTGAGGGTGAGTTACACGTGCGCGAAAGGCGACTGCATAGAGAAGTACCAGCTGGGCGAAATTTTATCCGGGCGGGAAAGGGGCAAACGAGACTCTAATGCAACCCCCTGGGGGTCCCTCGCGGGTATTGCCCAGCTCCCGCCCCCGTCGCCCACGGAGGCCGCTCTCGCTCAGCGTCGGGCATCAACATCACGTCCATCAAGAATTTAATCTAGAAAATTCAAAAAAGCATTGAAAGTCCAAATTCGCATTGACGTGGTAGAAAGCGAGACTTACATACAAGAACTTTAAGGAAGATACCACAGGGAACAGATCGAAAACCCCCCCCCAAACCCGGGAAACCCGGATAAAAAAAGGGACACACAGGCAAACGTCGGGAGACCATCCTGCACCCCGACGCCAAGGGACGTGGACGCAAAATCTGTTTCCAGCCCCGACAACGAGGCCTCCCCGGAAAAAAAAAATAAAAAGTCGTAATAGTGTGTGTTTCGTGCGTGTGTGTGGGGTGTGTGGGTGTGTGTGTGGGTGTGTGTGTGTGTGGGTGTTTTGGGAGGTGGGGTGTGTTTTGTGTGTGTGTTGTGTATACATGTATATATATATTTTTATATATATTATGCATATATATATATATATTTATATATTATATTTTTATAGTATATATATATAAAATATATAATATATTATATAAATATATAAAAAAATATATTTTATATATATATAAGTGCAAAATATACATGGGTCCGGTTTTACGTCATGAACTTCCCCGCAAGGATAGGACAGTTCCTTCCCTCGAAGGGGCTTTATTTTTAAGGGGAAATTTCCCCTTCCCTATTTTTCCTCGGAAACCCCCTTTTGGGGGTTTTGAATTCTTTCCGCACACCAAAAACATATTTTATATATATATTAAATTTTTTTAAAAAATTAAAATATAATATATAAATATATATATAATATATATTTTATATATGTAATATACCCCATATATTTATATAATTTTATTATATATTTTATATAAAATTTTTATATATATGTATATATTTCAAAATATTTATATATATTATTATATATATATATATATATAATTTTAATAATTTTATATTATATAGATATATATATAAAATTTTATATATATAATTGGTGGGGGGGTGTGTGTGTGTGTGTGTAAATGTTTGTGTTTGTTTGGGGGGTGTTTTATGTATATATTTTTTACACACACACACACACACACACACACACACCAAAACACAAACACACACACACACACCACACACATATTATTAAAAATATATATATATATATATATATATATTTTATATTTTATATTATATGTGGTTGTGTGTGTGGTGTGTGTGTGTGGGGTGTGTGTGTGTGTGTTTGTGTCCCGTAATTCATTTTATATGATATATTATATGTACATTTTTATATTTTATATATCTTTATCTATTTATATATAATTATATATATATATATATATTTGTATTATATATATATATATATATATATAATTTATATAGGGGTTATAAATATGATTTTATATATATTAAAAATATATTTATTTTTTAAATATTTTATATATAATTATATAATATATATATATATAATAGATATAATTAAATTTTGTTTTTTTGGGGGTGTTTTGGGGTTTTGTGTGTGTGTTTTGTGCGTTTCGTTGTTGTGTGTTGTGGTGTGTTTGGGGGGTGGTTTTGTGTGTGTTGTTTTGTGTGTGTGTGTGTTATATCGATATATATATATATAAAATATTATTATTTAAATTTTATGTATACATATCCCCACATATATATATATTTTTAAAAATATATATATAATATAATATTATACTAATTGTGGTGTTGGGGGGTGGTTTTGGGTGTGTGTGTGTGTGTGTGTTGGGGTGGGGCGTGTCTCTGTTTGTGGGGGTGTGTGTGTGTGTGTGTGTGTGTGTGTGTGTGTGTGTGGGACATAAAACATTATTAAAATCTATATATATATATAATATATATATTTAAAATATATATTATATAAGATATTTTATATATCGATATACCCTATATATAAAATTTTATATTATATATATATATATAAAATATCTTTTATATAAAGTGTTTTGTTTTGTGTGGGGTGTGTGTGTGTGTGTTGTGTGTGTGTGTGTGTATGTATATATATAAAATATATTATATATATAATATATTATATATATATATATTAAAATTATTATTTATTTATATTTTGATATATATATTATTATTATTTATATATAGTGTGTGTGTGTGTGTGTTTTGTGGGTGTGTGTGTGTGGGTGTGTGGTGTTTGTGTTGGGGTGGTGTGTTTTTTGTGGGTGCGTGTTTTTGTGTGTTATATAATATATATATCTTAAAATATATATATATATATATATATATATAATATTATATATAAAATATATCCAGTATATGCATAATTTTGTAAAATGTGTATACTTAAAATTGTTTATGGTTTTAATATATATTAATATAAATTTTATATATTTTATAATATATATATTTTATAGGTATAAAAAACCCCCACACATACACACATACCACACACACACAACACACCACAAAAAAATAATATATATTTTATATATATAATAAATATAATATATATTTTAAAATATTAAAAATATTTATAAATATTGGTTGTGTGTGTGTGGGGGGTTTATATATATATATTATTTAAAATATTTATTTTATATATTAAATATAATATATATATATATATATATGATTATATTATATAATATATATATATATTTTATTTTTTATAATTATAAAATTTTTGTGTGTGTGGGGTATATAATATTTTAAAATATAATATATAAAAATTTTTAAAAAGATATTATAAAAATATGTATATATTATATATATATAAAAATAAAATGTCTGTGTGTGTGTGGGTGCGTAAAATATATAAAATTTTATATATATATATATATATTTTATATAATTTTAAATTTTGCAATTCAAATCCTATGTCCGATGTCCTGAGGTGTTTTTTGAAAAAGGGAAAAATGGGAATGCCGCCTTGAT
>NW_023646640.1:0-5000 GCF_015228065.2 Penaeus monodon | reverse complement strand
TCCAGAAAGGGATTACCAGGCCCCTCAACAGGTCAAGGGGATTGGAACCATTTGTCAGATGGTAGTCAAGAACATTCTATGTTCACCCCCAGCCCCTTTGCAGTTCAGCAGGGGTAAACCCATATGCCTGCAGCTGTCCCCTCTTCTGCTTGGAGATCGCCTCCCTAAACCTCAGTTTAAAGGTAGGAGCTTCCTCGCTGATGGGTGGATCCGGCACATGTATTGTGACACCACTTGAATCCAGACTAACTGCTGGAGAGTCTACCTGGTACAGCTGCCCATAATACTCATTTATGAGATGGTCTGCCCATTCATTGAGCAGACTGCAGTCATCTTTTTTTTTCAAGACTAGTTAGGCAGGTCATTTACTAAGAAATGGCCTTCAACCTCCTCAGAAAGATTCCTGATGAACTGTTTCTTGTCCCTTCTTAGCAGTGTCCAAGCCCTGCACACAAAAGAATGGCACAAATCCTGATTGCCTTTCAGTCTAGTCACACTACATGCATCTGCGGCCTCCAGTGGGATGAAATTCTGGCTAGCCCTTAGCTGTTCACCAATGGACTGTTTTGCACTTAAAGGAATCCTACAGAACTACTGGGTCCATCAGGTTTAGAGTTCTGTGAACCAATCAGAAACTCCTGTGGCAAACCTTCGGGCCCACAAACCCTCCCTCAATCTGTCCAAGTGAAAGACCCTGGAGTGGCCACTGGGGAGTTTTGAAGAGCCCAAAGGGTAGCCACAACCAGTCTATGGTCGGTGCCACAGAACTTGGCAGTCCGGTAAACCTTGCAGTTCTGGAGGATCCTCCAATGAGTGCTGACAAGAATGAAGTCGATCAGTACCTGTATTGCTATGTCATGCCCAGTGGTGCGAGTTGGAGTGCTCATACCAGAAGCCAGAAATACTCATCTCTGGGACCCAGAGAAGGAGGATGTCCTTATTACTTAGATCAGCTCAAGAACCATGTGGACTAACAGACATCTAGCTAACTCAGTCACAGTCGGATAATGCACTGAAGTCGCCCAGTACAATGCGAATGTCTTGCCTGGGACATTTGTCTTGCCACAGATGTGAGTTAGCATAGAACATCACTTTTTCATCAAGGTTACAAACATCAGAGAGTATACAGCAATAAAGAACCCAAAGCATGCTTCAGTTTCAGTGCCATAATATGCCATAATATGGTGTTATCTCTACTACCGATGGTTCAAGTCGACTCGAGATAGCTATGGCTACTCCCTAGTTATGGTGCCCACCCATGCTGATCAAGCTGCTGCCAGGTCTCTCACCTCCAGGAGGGCAGCCACCTCAACACTCAACTGCTGTAGTTCCCTCGATAGCAGGGTAAACGCTTATATTGCCACAAGGACCGGATGTTCCAAACTCTTACCTGGATAGCCTGCCTGAGATTAAGTTTGGCAGTCGCCACTTTTGCCACCCCCGCCGACGTGCCCATATAAAGGGGGTGGCAGGCTGTGGGGTCCCTTGAGCTTTCCCCCATAGGCCTTACACTAGGTGAATGATACATAGCTGATCAACGGGACTTACAGCCCAACTCACTTGCTGGGTGAGAGGGGCGACCCCTTCCCTGAGCCTTCCAATATATATTATTCCCGGTGGTAGCGGGGGGAGGAGACTAAAAAGGTCCCCCTTTCCCCCAACCCGCCCTTTAAACCCCCGGGGGGGGTTGAGGGGCGGGAAATTTGGGTACGAGCTAGTGATTCCACACGGCAGTGGGCCAGGATCCTTTCCTGTAGGCCCCCTCTGCTCAAAGACCCCCTACATTTTACCCTGGGACCGCAAGATGCCCAGTTATATTTAATATTATATAATATATTATATATATATATATTATATTTATATATATATATATTATATATAAATTTATTTATTTGTGTTCTGTTTTTTCTTCTTTTTACTCTAGGAAGGACCCGGGCGTCCATTTCTTTGGCCGCCGTCAGCTTTTGGAGTACGAACTTTTATGGAAAACTGCCATTTTACAAGGAAAAACTTTACTATGTAAAGGTGGTATTTCTGTTTCATCTTTAAATGTGTATATAAAAGGGAAAGTGATTTTAACAAATAGTTTTTTTCCGATTAAACTTGATTTGAGAATCGTATAAATTTACCTCGTAAAAGCCTTCCCCCCCAAGTCTGATGAGGGTTTCATTTGCTTACAAAAATCGGGGCTTTGACTTACGATTTGGGTACTTCAGGGGAGCTTTCAGCCCTGTGTATAAGCATGTGTATAAACCCAGAAAACTTTTTACATGGGGAAGTACCAAAGTTCATTAAACCCAGCGTCAAGCAGATCCCTAGAAAGCGTCGATGATTTGATTCTGTCTTCCAGGATCGGATCAGGTGTCTTACGTCTTACTCGTTCTACCGCCTTCTTCACGCAGAGAGCCAGGCCCCCAAGACTTAACGTAAAGTCATCGAGTTTGGGTATTACGTTAGCGGGGATTCTTCGTATGGGGCCCTTGGGGTGGGAAGGGCCCGTTTGAGAAAAGAACCCCTATCCCAAAAAGTGGTGCAAGTGGCCCCGTTTGACAAGTTAGGAACAATTTTGTGGCCACTTCTAAAGCAAAAAAAATAACACAATCGGGTTGCCTCCCCCTCTTTGCTTTGTTATACGGCGACATTTTTCCCCTCTGCTTTATTAGTTTCTGTTTAAAAAACTGAAAATCTTTTCATTAAGGTATAATGCAGTTTCATTGATATAAATATTAAGATAATTTTCCCTTTTAAACAATCTGATGGTACAGAAAGCAAAAACTAAACCATTTTATTTGTTTTATGAGCCCACGCAGGAAATACCTGACTGGTTGAGTCTAGATACAATTGAAAAAATAATGTTAAAAACATGAGGGTTTATGTTGCCGTATATCATGGACCCAATCCCCCGTTTGAGAAGTAAAAATCGCAGATTGGTTTATGATTTACACTTTTTTTCTCCTCCCAAAAAGGGTAAAAACAGGATCCTTAAGGGGGGTGGGGCCCTTAAAATTCTCCACCACCGTTCACTCAAAACTTTAATTTCAGACTTGTGACTGCATTATGCTTTGCATTAGAATTGAAAAAAATTTTTCCCCTGTATTTCTCAAATTTTGCTTATGCGGAAGACCCCTTTTATTTTCTAATTCTGATCCTGTCACTACATTTTTCCCTGATTAACGCCATCCCATTCAGTCTGCACGGTGACTAAAAAAATACAAAAACAATAAAGGCGGTTAATTGTCTTGGATACCTGGGGGAAACGGGATGAAGTATTTTTCTGTGGGCTAACACGCTGACAGAAGGATGGGGGATCGATAGACAGCCCCGAAATAAATAAACAAAAATCCGACCTAAAAATTAAGGAACCCGAAGATAAAGCCGGGTTTATTCAAACCCCCCAGTGGCAAAACTGGTACAAATGGCTGGCATTGAAGCTTCGATTTTCCCAAACCTTTTTGTAAACTGTAAAAAAAGTTCTTGAGGTATATTTAAAAAAAAAAATTTTATTGTTTCAGTATTTTTATATGCATTTCTGGGGATTTCCCCCCCAAAAGGGTGACTCCCTTAAAAACATAGAAATTCTAATGTCTTTTTTGGATGAGGCGAAGGAGAGAATTTCCCCCAAAGGTCTGCGCTCAAGCCTTTTCATAAAAAGTTCGCCCAAAACACATTTCAAAAATGTCCCAACCGTGTGTTTCTGTTAAGGTAATCATTTTTTTCCCCCGAACAAAAAAAAAAAAATTTCCCCAAATAAAAGATACAAAATTGTCAATATTTCTAGTAATTTTTATAACCTTATTCTGGGAACTTGAATATCAGAAGTGCAAAAAAAAACCTTTTTTTTGCGAGGGCCCTTCTTGCATAAGAAAACAAATGGGTTTAGGTGCAATAAAAATTATTAAAACATCAAGAATTTGCCATAAAAAAAATTTTCCCTTTGTGATTCTCCCCCCTACTTTCTTTGTATGTTTTTATATATGTATACATACATACATACATACATAACATAAATACATACATACATACTACAATAATAAAATAAATAAAATAATACAACATACTACATTACATACATAACATACATACATATAAAAAATAAATAAAATAAATATATATATATATATATATATATATATAATATATATATATATATGTATATCTATATATAAAATAATTTTATAATATATATAAAATATAAAATTTTGTGTGTGTGTTGTGTTGTGTGTTGTGTGCGGGGGTGTGTTGTTGGTGTGTGTGTGTGTTGTTATATATTATAAAATATATATAATTAATTTTATATATATATATTATATATATAATATTATATATATATGTATATGTATTTTTATATATATATAATATTATATATATATATATATAATATATATATATATATATTTTATTATATATATGTGTACATATGTATATATATACATATATATATATATATATATATATATATAATATATATTAAAATATATATATGTGTGTGTGGGGTGTGTGTGTGTGTGTGTGTGTGTGGTGTGTGTGTGTGTGTTTTGTGTACATATATTTTATATATATTATATATATATATATAATTTTTATATAATATATATATATACTATATATATATATGTACAATAGATATAAAATATATATATAATAAAATATATAATTTTGTATATATTGTGTGTGTGTGTGTGGTGTGGTTTTTGTGTGGTGTGTGGTGTTTTGTGTGGTAAGTATTGGATATCTATCTATCTATCTATCTATCTATCAATATATATATATATATATATATATATAATAATATATTATTATATTATATATATTATACGTTTATACATATAAAATATATAATATATATATATATATATTATATATATATATATATTATATATATATATATATAATATATATATTATATTATATATATATATATATATAATTTTAAAATTTACATATATAAAAAATAAAATATTATATATATATATATTTGTTTGTGTGTGTTTGGGGGTTTG
>NW_023646639.1:5000-7575 GCF_015228065.2 Penaeus monodon | reverse complement strand
TATATATATAATATAATATTTTATAATATATAATAATATTTATTTTAAAATTTTTATAATAATAATATAATAAATAATAATATAATAATAATAATAATAAATATAATATACAATAATTTGTGTGTGTTAATTTATATATATATATATATATAATATATATATACACACCCAAAAACCACAACACACACAACACACACCACCCCAACACACACACACCAAATTATATTATATAATAATAATATATATAATATATATATATTATATATAAACACACCAGCCCCCCACACACATTCAGAGTGAATAGAAAATGTCCCATGCCCTTCTTTTCCAGATATCTTCTACTAAGAAAAAAGTTATATATATATTAATTTTTATATATTATTAAAAATATATATATATAATATTTTATAATAATATATATTGTAATGCATAAATGCATACTTATATACTACATATATATATACATATATATATATATTAAAATATATATATTATATATTTATATTATTATATTTTAAAATATATATGCACCATTGCATTTATGATATTTAATGTGCCACACAACACCCCCCACACACACACACACACACACACCCCCACACACACACCACAAAACACACAGATATATATATAATATATTAATATATATATATAATATATAATATTATATATATATAATACATATATAAAATATATATTATATTTATATACATATATAATATATATATATTTATATATAATACCCCCACACACACACACACATACACAACATATCATAAAATAATATATATATATTATATATAAAATTTATATATATATATATTTTAAATATATATTTTATATATATATAATATATATATATATGCATATCGCAATTGTGGTGTGTACATACTCCCTACATATATATATTATATATTAATATATATATATATATAATATATTAATATTATTATATATCATAATATAATAAAAATAAAAATAAAAATAAATAATATAATAAATGAAAATAATAATAATAAAAATAAACAAAACTTTTTTTTGGTGTGTATATTATATATATATATATATAATTATAATAATATATTATATTATTTATAATTAATAACACACACCCCAACACACACACACAAACACACAACACACACACACAAACCACAATATAAATAATATATATATATATATATATATATAATTTATAAAATTATATATATGTAATATATAATTATATATTGTTATTAAAATTATAATATACATAATAAAATTACATATATTATATATTATATATAATATTGTATTTTAAATATATATATATATATAATATTATATTTTAATAATATATATATATATATATAATATATATGGGTGTATATTTTAAAATAATACATACATGAAATTAGTACACCAACCCAACACCCCAAAACACACAACACACACACACACACACCCACACCCACACACATACACACCCCACACACCCACACACCACACACACACACAAACACCCCAAAAAACCCACACCACACACACACAACACACAACAACACACAACACCACAACCACACACACACACACACCACACGAATACTTGTGTTTTGTGTGTGTGTGTTTTTTTTTTTTGTTTGTTACAAAAATGAAAATAAATAAATATGTTTTTAAAATTATTATATAATATTATATATATGTATATTATATAATATAATATATATATATATATCTATGGTTTGTGTGTGTGTGTGTGTGTGTGTGTGTGTGTGTGTGGTTTTTGTGTTGGTGTGTGTGTGTTTTGTTGTTGTGTTGGTGTGTGTGTGTGTTGTTTGGGGTTGGTTTTTGTATGTGTATATATATATAATATTAATTATATATATAATTATATGTTAAAAATTAATTTTATATATATATATATATATTATAATACAAATATATAAATTTAAATAACTTATATGCATATAAGTCACCATACAACATATATTATATATTATATAATATATATATATATATATTTTATATATATAAAATTTTATATATATATATATAATATATATATACATGTATGTATGTAATTCTAGATTACACCACACAAAAGTATGCATATATGCATATTATAATATTATTATATTATATATTATATATATAAATAATATATAAAATTATATTATAATTTTAATATATAATATATGTATATATAATATGTATATAATATAATATATATATTATAAAATATTTTTGGGGTGGTGGGGGGGGTTGGGGGGTGGGGGTGTGGGGGGTTTGGGGGTGTGTGTGGGGGTGGGGGGGGCTCTGTATGTAATTGGGTGGGGGGGGGGAGAAAAAGGGGAAAGGGCGGGAAAAGGGGGGGGGGGGGGGGTTTTGCCGGGGGGGTTTAAAATTCCTGGTGTTTTTTTAGAGGGAAAAACGAAAGAGACCGGGGGTGCCCCTGCCTAAGGGGGCCCCTTTTTGGAAAAGGTGGGGAAGGTGAGTAAAGGCCTGAACCCGGGCCTCGCCCCCGGACCTTGGGGAAAGTTGTTGCCAAACAAAGACCCCTCCGTTTGCCCCCTTGCCCAGGGTTAAGGGGGGAGAC
>NW_023646638.1:0-7575 GCF_015228065.2 Penaeus monodon | reverse complement strand
ACCCCAAATTCACCACTTCATCATCATCTTTACCATCATTATCGTCATCATTGTTTTTTACGGATATCAAAAACATTACAATTATTATAGTATTATCTTTCCCATTACACCATTATTATCCTCTTTATCAGTCACCATGACATGTCCCCAAACATATTTGTCTTTTATGTAAAAAAAAAAAAAGTAGAAAAAATGTCTTTAAAAATTTCATCACCTTTAGCTTTGATTATTTTCCTCATTTCCATGTTTGCAAAGCATTATCAATTGAGAGATGCGAAAATTAGAGTTTTCTTTTTACTTCCTCGTAGAGAAGCATTGCATGATTGTGAATGAAAAGCTTGGCCAGGCAAAGTGATGAATGGCGCAATCCGTTTAAATGTAAGGGGGATTAGAATCACGGTGTGTATTGATTTTATTATAATGTTTTTTTAAACTGGAAAATTTTTGGTTGTTTTTTTTGTTGTTGTTATTGTTTTTTGGATTCGTTACAGTTGTCATATTCTTCTCTTTCAAAGGGGTAAAGGGGGATTTTACTTCAACCATACTATTGTTTACAGTTTTTTACAGTTTAAAAGCAAAAAGAGTGAGAAAAGGAAGAAGAAAATATAAAATATAACAATCCATTATCCTCACCACACAACACACACACACCACACCACCATATTTTTAAATTTTTATGTATAATATAATTAATATAAAATATATTATAAATATATTATATATAATATAGATATATATACTATATATAAATTATATACATTATATATATAATATATATTATATATAAATATATAAAATATATATATTAAAATATAGAAGATCGCCACCCTTTCGATCTTTTAAAATAAATTTTCAGGGCTTAGCTTCGAAAAAGAGAGAGAGAAAAAAAAAAGAAAAAAAAAGAAAGGGAAAAAAAAAGAGAAAAAAAAAAAAAAATAAAAAGAGAGAAAGAGAAAAATAAAGAGAGAAAAAAAAGAGAAAAAAAAACAAAAAAAAATAATTATATTTCTATTATTATATATTATCTATTAAAATTTTTATATTTTTAAAATTTATAAAATAATCTTATATTATAATATTAAAATATTATTTAAAAATTTATATTTTTATTTAACGGTAGGGTTTATGTCTGAGCCGCCCTGTCACGCATGTACCAATTGCAGTTTTTTACGTTGTGATTCTCTTGGGTGAGTAGTGGTGGGGCCCCATTCCTTTCCACGGAGGTGCCGGGGGTACCTTTTTGGTAAACTTCCTCATTTTCCCGGGGTTGGGGGCCAGCACTGATTGGGCTGGGCCCCCCCACCCCGCGCTGGCGGCAACGGGTGAAGCTCCTTGCCCAAGGGAAAAAACGCGCCGGCCGGTGCTCGAACCCCCGAACTCAATTTCCCTCGGACAGTTTGGTTTCCCAACTCCAACCACCGGGGCCCCCGCGGCTTGACGATATGGGTTTTCCCTGATTTTTTTTGGGAATTTAGAGCGGTGGTTTGCCCTTGCCTTTCCCCCCGGTGGAAAAGAAATAAGAGAAAAAGCGTTTTAGGAAACAGCTCTATCCCTTACTAGTTTCCAACTCTAAGACCAAAGTATTCTGAAGCTGTGCGCACATAATGAACCTCGTATTTTTCACTCACATTGTCTTTGGTAAAGTGAGAATGCTTTTGAATCTCTTTATAAAAAGGGAAAAAAAGAACAACTTATATTGTTATGGAAACCATTACACAAGATCAGATACTGTGATGTTTTCTAACGATTTAAAAGTATTCTTTCCAAATGTTTCTTTATTTCAGGTAATACCCGATATCACAATATATAGATTAAAAATCTTTAGTAAATTGAGTAAATATGGTAAACTCTTTTGCCTAAATTCTATTATGATTTACATTTTAATAGATAACCTCATTACTAAATTCATTTTTCATTATTATCATCATCATTATCATTACATTATTATTTTATTTTTGTATTATTTATCATATTGCTATCTTTTGTTGTTATTATTTTTATTTAGGTTTTATACATAATCTAATATTTTTGTTATTATTTTATCTTTCGGTATCTCATTTTTATTAAAATATTATTTTTTAAATTTATTTTATTATTATTATTGAAAATTCTTTATTTTAATTCAATAAAATAATATTTTTATCTTTATAATCATCGTTTTACCTTACATTATCATATTCTTTAATATATTTTTATATGATCATGTTTATTAAAACTGATCATGATAAAAAATGATAATGAAATTATTTTTTTTTTTTAACTCAGTAATTTGTTTTTTTATAATTATATATTTTTTTTTTATCTCACCCAAAATCGTCAAAACATTACAATAATAATAATAGAAAATAGTAAAAATATAAAAATAATAAAAAAATAATTATTATTTTATTATTATTATATTATTATTATTTTTATTATTATTATTTTTTATTTTATATTTTTACATCATCATCACATCATTAATTTTTTATAATTGTATTTATTATTATTATTATTTTTATTTTTTTTACTTATTATTACCTTTATTATTTTAAACTTTGATCTTTTTTCTTATTATCTTTATCTTTATCATAACATTACTGTTATCCTTTTATTTTTATCTTATTTTATTTTTTTAAAATTTTTTTGCTTTTCTTATTATATTTTATTATCATTATTTTTATCTTTATTATTATTATTATTATTATTTTGTTGTTATTATTATTATTTTTACTATTATTTTTATCATTATTATTATTATTGTTTTTTATAATTATTTATTATTATTATTTTAGTAGTGTGCAGTATATATATGGTTGGTATCGTTAATATCATCATTATTTTCATCATTATATTATCATTATAAGTGATATCATTATCTTGATATTTTTTATAAAACTTTATTGTTATTTATCTTATTATGTTTATTATCAGATTGTATCTTTTCATATCATCAATATTTTTATTATTATTACATCATTATTTCTTAATTTTATTTTATTTTATCATTTTATTGTTTATTTTTATTACTACTATTATTGTTTTTTTTTTTATTATAAATTTCAAATTAGCACTATGATATTTTTATTTTTATTATTATTAAATATTATATTACTAAATTTATCTTTATTTTTTATTTTTAATATTATTATTATTATTATTATTATTATTATTATTATTTATTTTATTATTTTTATTATTATTATTTTAAATATTAATAAATTAATTAATCATCAACAGTGTTATCTTATAAAAAATATGAATCAAAATTTTTTTAAAAAGTTTTTAAGAATCAATTTAAGATTATTTTATGAATAAAGAGTAAAGGCAAAAGAGGAAAACAGGAAGGCGAGTCGTTCCCATCTTGATATATAATATAAATAATATATAATATATATATATATATATATATTATAATATATATACTTTTTTTTACAGTGAAATACAGTATTTTTATAGGGAAATTTGCTTTTCATGTTATTTTTTTATTTTTTTGTTTTATTTTTATTTTTGATTTTTTTTTTTTTTTTGGTTTTTGGCTCCTCTGTTTGGGCTTTTGCTTGTTTTGATTTTATGGGACATTAAAGACTGTAGAAAAGGTAATGAGAAGAAAGAGTGAAAATGATGATTATAATGAAAATTTTATAGTAATAATAATGTTTTATAGGCAAAATGATAATAATAAAAATAATATATTATTATTTTTATTATTATTTTTTTAAAATTTTTTAGTTTTAGTATTTTTAAAATTTATTACATTATTTCATTTTATGTCTCTACTACATTATCTCATCACTATCATCTCATTATGATTTTATCATCACTTATCATTACCATGATTTATTATCAGAACTATTTTTTATATGTTTTTATTTTTATTATCATTATTTTTATCATTTTTTAAAATTTTATTATTATTTCTTATTTTTGTTTTTTGTTGTTTTTTTGTTATTGTTACATTATTAATTATTATTTATTTTTTAATTATTATTGTTGTTGTTGTTGTTTTTGTTGTTGTTTTTTTTATTTTATTTTTATTATTATTTATTATTTTATTATTTTATATTTTATCATAAATTATCTTTATAGTAATAATGATATTATATTATACTATGATAATGAATAGATAATAGAAAAATTTAAATAGTTCCATGATCGTAATCATTACTTTATCCCCCCCTTATTATTATTATTTTTTTTTTATTATTATATTATTATTTATTATCATTTTTATTAATACTATTTATTATTATTATATTATTATTATTATTATTATTATTATTATTATTATTATTTTTTTTTATTATTACTATTATTTTTATTTTTATTATTATCATTATTATCATTTTTACTTTATCTTTATCTTTTTGATATTCCTTTGCTATTACTTTTATTACTATATTACTTTTATATTTTATTATTATTATTATCTTATTATCATAACTCTTAATAACACTTTTGGGGGTCAACGTGACGCTTTATGCCCCCTTTGTGAACTTAAATATAACAAGGCTCCCATTTTCAAAGCAATATTACGTATTGTTATTCTTAGTAGTGATTCCTAAGTAACACTGAAATTTTGAATTAAATTGATTATGTACCCTATTATTTTGTGCTAAAGCTACATGTATGTAAACCATGTGTGTACGGTAAGTGGCATGTTGTCTGCAAGTATTTTTTTGTCTGACGGGGTGAACAAAAAAAAAAAAAAAAAAAAAAAAAAAAAAAAAAAAAAAAAACATCTATTTAGATTCAAAATTGATAGAGAATTTTTATGAGAGGTAGACTGAGGAGAGAGAAGAGAGGAGAGAGGGGAGAGAGAGAGAGAAAGGGAGAGAAGGAGAGAGAGAGAGAGAAGAAGAGAGAAATTGCTTTTTATGCATTGTTATTATTTTATCATTATTATTGTTATTATTTATTGTTTGAAAATTATAATATCTCGTCATCATCTTTTGTTTTCTTTGTTAAATATCCATGTGAAAATAGTAAAGATAATTATGTACTATGATAATTATGAAAATTGATATAATGAAATAATAGTGATAAAAATAAAAAAAAGAAAATAAAAAATAAAACAATATAAAACAACAAAACAATAATAATGTGAAAATAAAATAATAATAAGATAATAAAAACAACAACAACATCAACAACAACGACAACCACAATAATAAAAAACAAAACAAAAAAACAAAAACAACAAAAATAATTAAAAAACAATAACAATAAAAAAACGACAATGATAAAAAAATATGAAAATAGTATAATATTCGCGTAAAAATTTAAAAGGATGATAGAAAATAATAATAATGATAAAAACAAAATTATAACTATAATTATAATGAAAAAAATGAAAATGATAATAATCATAGTTAAATATTAAAGAAAAAACAAAAATGAAAATGAAATAAAAATGAAAATGAAAATGAAAATAAGAGAAATAAAATAAATGAAAATGAAAATGAAAGGGAAAATGAAAGATAAAAATGATGATGATATAATAATAATAATAATAATAATTAATAAAAAAATAATAATAAAAAATAATAAAAATTTAAAAAATAATGGTACTATATACTGCTCTAAGATTGGAAAATAATAAAAAATAAATAAATAGATAATAAATAAATAATAATAATAATAATCAACAAAAACGTAATAAGCAACAACAACAACAACAAAACAACCCCCCAAACAAAAATAATAATAATAAAAATAATAAAAATAAAACAACGATAACAATAACAACGAAATAAAAACAGTGAAAAAGTAGTAATATTGCCAAAAATAATAAAAAGATGATAAAAAAAAAAACAATAAGGATAAAAACAAAATTTATAACAAAATTTAAAATGAAAATAATGACAGTGTTTAAAAATAAAAGTAATAAAAATAATAATGAAAATGATAAGATAATGATATGATAATAAAAATAAAAAATAATAAAAAAATAATAGTAATAAAAAAATAATAACAAAAAAAGTAAAAAAATAAAAAAATGATAATAATAATAACGATAAAACAACAAACAAAAACAGAATCAGCAACAACAAGAACAACACAACAACAAGAAAAAAACAAAAACTTAATAAAACAACAACCCTTTAAAGAAGAGAGAGAAGAAAAAAAAAAAAATAAAAATCCTATAACAGGAACGATTTTTAAAAAAATGGTGCCACATGAAAACAGGGAAATTTTCCTTTTCCTGCCCATTTCAAGATACAGAAAAAATACCTGGGGTCAAGGTAAAAAATTTGACGGGGGGCGAGAAAGAACCAGGGAAATTGGTTAGTCTTTGGGTTGCCATGAAAATTTTCTGAGGCTTAATAAAATTTTATTGTGTTTCAAAAAGGTTTTATGATGTATTTTTCTTAATGTAGGAATGGGGTAGTTGTTTGTAGAAAACAGTTAAAAAAGGGCTACCAAAAATAAAGCTGAATTTCATCTTTAAAATTAGGGATTTAAAAAGGGTCTAACATCCATGGGACAATTGGGGAGTCTGTTAATCAAATACCATAATAACTAAAGATTATGAAAAAACTGATAAAAAAAAAGAAGCATATGAAGGTTGAAAAAATTGATGAAATGATAATAATAATAACAATAAAGAAAATTTTATGACGGGGATAATAAATAAAAATAATAAAAAAATAATAATAAAAATAATAATAAAAATAATAAAAATAATACGAATAAAATATAGTGATAAAATAATTAGCAATAAAGAAAATGATAGAAAAAAATAAAATAATAATAATAATAATAATAATAGTAAAAAAAAATATGAAATAAAATAAGAAAAAATTAATCAATGTAAAAACAATAAAAACTGATAAAACAGTAAAATTAAAAGATGATAAAAAAAAAAAAATGAATTTAGAATGAAACACTAATAGTAATTTAAAAATGATACTACTACTACTAATAGTAAAAATAATAAAAAAATAATAATAATTTAAAAATAAAAATTTTAAAATTATAAAAATAAAATAATAATAATAATAATAATAATATTAAAAACAAACTAACAAAAAAAAAACAAAAAAAAACACAAAAACGACCTTTGGAAATTTTTTGAAAGAAACCCAAGACGCAGACTGACCTGTTCACCGACTAAAAATGTCTTCGGTTTCACGAAATCCCACCGACTTTCCCCACAGCGAATGCATTTCCCTCAAATGCGCTGTTCCCACGTAACCGGCCTTTTTTTCCCTTGCTTTTTGGTTTTTTTTTTGGGTTTTTTTTTTACATTTTGGTTTTTGTTTGTATATTGTGTTCTTTTGAGTTTTATTTTGTTGTTTTTTGAGGTTGTTGTTCTGTTTTTAGTTTTGATAGTTTTCTGGTTCGTTTTTCTTTTTGGCTTTGTTTGTCATTTAATTAAGTGTTTTGGTTGTCTGTTTTTTTCGTACATTATGTAATATATATAATTTATATTATTATAATTTATATATATATTTAATAATGTACGAAAAACAGAAAACACAAGACATTAAATTAAAAGACAAACAAAACCAGAAAAAAAAACGAACCCCGAAAAAAATACAAAATAAAAACCAAAAAAACCCCAAAAAAAAAAAAACAAAACAAAAACACAAA
>NW_023646637.1:0-7575 GCF_015228065.2 Penaeus monodon | reverse complement strand
TTGGGGGGGGGGGGGCCCGGGGGATTTTTCCCCCCCGGGGGTTTTTTAAATTTTTTTTTTTTTTTTTTTTTTAAAATAATTTCCTTGGGGTTTTTTTTGATATCTTGTTTTGACTTTTTTTAATTCTGTCTTTTTTGTATTAGAATTTGGTTTTTAACCCCTTTTTTTCGTGATTAAATTTTAATACTTGACTGTTATACTTTTACTTCTCTTTTCCAATAAGTTTTTTTCTTATTTTGCGTTCCAAAAGCATCTCTAAACTGAAAAGCGATTATTGCTTTTTTTTTTCCTCTTAATTTTTTATTGGGGTTTTCAGATTTCGCAATTTCCATAAAATTTGAAAACCCAAAAAGATCAACTTGCCACCATAGACATTATGTTCAATCTAAGTTATGAATTAGTTCTTAAATTCGCCTTGCTTTAACAATGTAAAGGGAAAAAAACAACTGGTACCATATCTTTTTTTTAAAGAGTTTAAATTTTGTAATAAATCCTTTTGTAGTCATACTTTTCCTACACTTTAAATAGAACAATTTTTCCAAATAAATATTTGGTGGATTTTGTAAAATCAAAGCTTTTTTGGCGAAAATAAAGTGATAAAATTAGAGTTTAAATTCAAATAAGTTCAAACCAGGATATATTTTCAATAATTTTTAGGGAAAATAAAAAAACGCTGGAAATGCAATAAAACTGTAAAATTTAAAATTTTGGAAATAAATTTGCATTTACCTAAAATACTTCCCTTTTATTACATCAAAAAACTTAATTAAGAGGGGCAAAAAGGGGCAAGAAGAAGTTAAGCATACCTCAAAGTCGATTGTGGCCCAATCTTGATAACTTTGAGGTTTATCATTATATTTTAAAAATCGTCGTTCAAATGCTGCACAATAATCTTCTTTCGCATATACTTCTATGCAATGTCACACAGTTTAAGATTTTTACAAACCTTCTTTAAACTCAGTTTTCCCTGATTAATCAGTGAATAGGGAAAATACTTAGCATCTATTCATTTGACAAAAGGATTTAACAAGTAAACATGCCCCTAAAAACAAAAATAAAGAAATTTATTGTTTAAGTTACTACAAATGAAAAGATTTCCTATTAAATTATAAAAAACAACTTAAAAACAAAAGGTCCCAATTTTTAACAGTTTTTTAACCCAAAATTTGGTTATTACTTTATTTTCAAAATTTCTTAGTCCCCTTACAATTGGCACACCCCCCTCTTAAAATGTTTAAAAAAAGAGAATGCCCCACAGCAGAACTTTTGACAAGTAAACAACAGCACTCAGGGGTTGGTACATTAAATGTTTTCCATCCCCCACAGACATAAAAATAAAGTTAATGTTGCAAAAAAAAAGGGCCAGACCCCCGAAATTCCTTCGCAACAATAGCCCAAAAAAATATGAAAAAAAACTTCATATATACCCAAAATTCTGTGGGAAAATAAACCTAATACATTTTTTTTATTCATTTAAAAAAGCATCTAATATGGGATATAAAACCCCTCTTTAGGGAAGTTTAAAAGAGATGCTCAAATTTTTAATTTTAAAATTATTAAAAATTGTTCACTAATATACACTTGAAAAAAAAAAAAAAAATGAAAATCATAAAAGGTAAACAATGCCCTATTCTTAAAGAAATGAAATACAGTAATTATTTTTTTAAAAGAAATGAACAACTAAAGAGGGGCGACTGGACTGACAAAACTTGTGTTCACAGTGAAAAACATGAACATATTATCAACAAAAATCAAATAAAAAAAATTTGAGGAAACAACATACTAGATTTTGGAAGATTATATGAAGTCCTATCAGCTTCCTACTGTCACATTAAAAGCAATGGAACTGCATTCTTGATACATCAGTAAACCCAAAAGTGCATGTAATTTGTTATAACATTGTGAACGCTATGGAGAAAAGTTTTCTGCCATCTACAAACTTTTTTTTCAGCACCCCATCATAAATGTTTCTTTTTTTGCTTGACTTATTTTATACCAAGTTAATCTGTAAAAAAAATATAAAACTAAAGGAATGACACACTTTATCTGGATGACAGAGATCTTAAAAGTGAAAACTTTTAAAACAGTAACCAAAGAATTTTGCTCCTAAAAAAAAGAAAAAAGAACAAGAAAAAAAGATATAAAAAACAAAGAAAGGAAATCGTAGTTCTGCAAATCTTAAAGAAAACCCTAAAAAAAGAACAAAAAAACCTGAAAAGCAAAAAATTTTTTACAGGTACAATGCCATACCATAAAAACATTTTATTACTGACATCGGTACATAAGTTTATCTACGAAACCTAAAACATGTAAAATGTTTTTCTTTTGGGACCTTCCCCAGAAAAGATTGCATTTCTACAAAAAGCCTCAAGACAAAACAAAACTGCCCAATTAAATTAAAAATTTAAAAAACACGGAGGGAAAGGAAACCCCAAGAAAAAAAAAGCTTCTTTTTCCCTATTCAATATTTTTTTTTTTTAATCCACCAACAGAAAAAATCTCACCGCTTTTTGCCATTTTCAAATCAGGTGATTAGGGGAAAGGAAGAATTCCTCCCTGTTTCAGAAAGCAAAATAGCCTCTGTTTACCAAAAAAGGGATCCCCTTTGGTCCCATAATTCTAGTCATTTAAAAAACGGTACAAAAATGAAAACAATAACCCAAACCCAACTTTTCAATCCACAACAAAATGTTGAAACGATCTAACTAACCAAAAACTTTCACAACATTCAAGAGTTTTAGATTTTCCATGTTTTAACCGTTGACTGGAAATAGCAAAAAAACCGCTCGTTAGTAAGTTGTAAACTACACTGACAGGGGGTCACAAGGCGACCCCCCGGGTTTTAAAGGCCCAATCCTTTGTTTTTTTTGCTTTGGTAAAAAATATTTTCCCTCACATAAATAAATCCTTTGCCAAACCCAAAAAACAAAAAAAGGCACTCTTTTCTAAAAAAAGATCCCCTATTTGTTGTAAATAAAGAAATATAAATATTTTTTGGGATGCAAAATTGTGACCAGGTAATAAAAATATTTCAAACCAAACACAAAGGAACACTTTGAGCAAAATACCTCTTTTCAAAAACCCAAAAGTTAGGGGGAAATGATTTGTAATCAAGCAATTTCAAGACAGAGATCAATCACTTAGAAATTTAAATAATAGCCCTTCCATTCACATTACATGGAAAATCGAAAACAAAAACCAAACACTATACCTAATGTTGGAGAAGATGAGTACAGCAGAAAAACACCTCAACCGAGCACCCCAAAATGACTTTGGGTAGTGCCACTTTTTCGAACTTTAAAGCAGTTAGCGGCTTAGATACTGATAAATTTTGTATAAGAATACCTAGGGGTGGAATTAAAGATAAAATTTACACACATTCCTTTCATAATACAATTTTTTGACTCTATTAAAAATTTGTACATTCTATCTTGAAACCCAAAAAAATACTGAAATTAAAAATAATTAACTTAAGAAAAAACTTGGTCATATCTTTCCATGTCAAGTTTCTATGATGTTTAATCTATGTTAGTTTATCTTGTTCATGTTTCAGTTTGAAAAAGGGGGTTCAGAAGTCTCGCCCACTTCCTTGGGAAATTAAATAAAAGTTTACTTTGACTTTTTGAAATATTTTTTCCGTTTTTAGTTTAAATCTTAGAGAGGTAAAAGTTAAACAATTTTTGCCAAACCCAAAAAAAGCCGAGTTTCCCACAAAGCTTTTGAAGTATCACAGGGGTAATTAAAATGATATTTTTGCTAGAATTATTCTTTACAAAACCCTTTCAAAATTTTTTTTTCAAAGTTATGTAGACTATCCCCCGTTAAAATTTTCCCAACTAAAAATATGGCTACAAATTCCCTAGAAAACCCCCCTTCCAATCAAATTTTCCCGGCCCCCCCCTTCACCCTAAGGCTGGGGATGGGGGGCCCGGTCCCAATGGAAAAAGGGAGGCCCTCAATACGCGGACAGAACACACAGACAATAACTGATGAAGCCTCAAAACACACCATCACGGGATTTGGGAAAATTTGAAAAAAAAAAAAAAATAAAAAAAAAGGTTGCAATTTAGAATACATTAAAAACATCTAGGTGCATTTTTAAGATAGGCAAAAAAAAATAATACTTGAAAACCTACAATTCAATCCTCTACTAAATGCAAAATTTTTTAAAAGGGGGGAGGAGAAAATAAATATTTCTTACTTTTCCCTTTCAATGTGTAAAACAAAAATTCAATACCTAGGATACCCAAAAATCGGTTTGGAATATTAAATGCTCAGGAGAAAGGCGGTCCTTATCAAACTACCATTTTAAAATACAGCAATGATAATCAATTACAAATACTTTCAAGGGGAAATGGGGAGAACTATTGTACATTTTCCACAATATGTTGAGAGACCTATTCATCATAACAATTCTCAACAACAAAAATTATGAAAAATTTGTGCTTGACGACACTTAACAGTTAGAACTCATGTCACGCCACCTTTGTAAGAAAGCAGATCATCCATATGCACTTGTAGGGCAAGGCTTAACTGAGAATTCCAAGAAGGTTATGGGGAAAGGGGTCTACAAACCATTTGACTTTTCTTGCTTCACTGTACCTTTTCTTTTTCCAAACCAGTTTTCATAAGGGGTCAGGTAGAGGGTAGAGGGAATTTACAAGACTACGTGCTTAAGTAATATTCTAGCCTAAGCCTGAGAACCACTAGAATGAATGGACGGGAAATGTTTGTTAATGGTTTTCCTCAGGTGAAAAGTTTACTGGACTAAGCTTACATTCTGAGCAATGTTTCCTTACAACAATGAAATATATAATAAATATATCTGTTCATTTTTATATTCTAATACCAGAGGGTCCTATACAAAAATATAAATAAATTCCTGTTCTTCAATAAATTTATAAGCATAAAACCTCAACATATATATAGCATTCTAGCTAAGTAATACTTGAGAATGTATGCATTTGTATGTGTGTGAACATGAATGTCTGTGTCAGTGTAATCAGGGTATTTTCTTTGTCAGTTTCATAACTTTGGTTGTCGGAAATGGTAATGAAAATACTAATCTACCAAATCAACATAATGTGAACAACATAATGTTCAATGTATCTTCCTTTCTCTAGCACAGAACCTAACATTTAGAACTACTATCATCAAATATCATTACATAAAATATAATTAAAATAATCCATTATATAAATATATATTTTTTTTAATTCCCATTTTTTTTTTTAATAAATGATATTGTGAATAGCTGCAAAGAACCTGGACAATCAATACATATTTCTAGGGGGAAATATTATCAAGCACCAATTCACCAAAACAAACATTTCAGAATTCACAAGGAATCATGAATGTTTTTCAACTAAAATAGTTGGGCAGGAGGAGAAGACTAGCAGAAAAAAGCAATTAGCACTACTGAGGTGTGAAATATGATCATACATTTTTTTTTTTTCTTCTCATATTTTTCAATCATGCTCTCTTTATATATATACTTTATATATATATCTGTTTATATACATAAATTGTAATACTTAAACAATAGATTTTTTGATAATATGTGCAATAATGGCAAAAAATTCATAGAGTATTTACTGCATGTCCCACAGACACAGCAAATCATAATATGCATCATTACAATTAACTATGTTGAAACCTACGACACTTTAGCAAAGGGGCCAAAGTAGTCTTAATCTCTGAAAGTGCCCATACTACTATTACACAGAATATAAACATATTTCCAGTTCATTAATAATTTGTCCTTATCAAGCAATCTGGTATAAACAGCAAGGTAAAGGTGTTGAGGTAAATCACTACAGTTTTGTGCACAAGCTCCTGAGAATGTGTCTGGGCATCTTTTCATCTCTTTTTTTATATCAATATTTGTTCATAATACCAGGGATAATACCCAAAAATACTGGTCCATTCTCAATGAGGTATACAGTGCTATTAATAAATTACTTCTGAATCTATGATGCATGATTTTTTTTTTTTCTTTTTTTCTTTTTTTTTTGTGTGTAAGTGGGACCTTTCCTAAAACTGCAGGTACCTGCTTTATGAGAAGGTAAATGAAGGTCTTGCCTCACTCGTATTCCTTTGAACTCTGTGTAACAAGGGTCGGCCGACTATGGAATCACAGTTGAGCAGCACGCTTGAGCATTTCCAAACTAAAACTCTTTACATGCCTTGGTATAATTTTTGGAAATTATCCAAAGAGAATTCCTAACTTAAAGCCTTACACTGAGAGCACCACTCCTGTGATTATATTCCCACTGTATAAAGCTATAATGTATACTACTCTCTGCAAATGCACTTTGTAGACAACTATCACTCTTCTATAGCGGAGCCTCAAATTTCTAAAATACAAGAAAAAAATCCAACCTGTTTATCTTTAAGAGTTAAAAATGTCATTAATACTCAAAAGCCCAGTCTTTTCTTTCAAAATTCTTTTAAATCTGTACTGAACTTGCTCAGGTGGCCTTCTCCCCTCCACAGACACATGCATATAATACAAATATTCATGTGTTCAGTTTTGGGTAATATCCAAGGGGCACTTGGAGGGAAGAAAATATAATAATAATAATAAATAAAGAAGGAAAAAAAATATAAAGGATGAAAAGCACATTATTCTGGTGCATCCAAATTACCAGTTCAGCAAAAATCTACCTCAAAACATCGAGAAATTAATTCTAGTGAGATCGATCTACTGTGAATTAGTCAACAATTAAGATAATATCTATAATGCTATATCTATCACATGGTAATATCTATAAAGGATATGTTCACTAAGCCAGTAGGTAAGCTCATTCCAACAACCATTTTCTCAAAGCCCAAGTGCCCCCGCAGACAAATTATCAATTTTACACCCGTGCCAAAGCTCTGTGGCCAAACCACTGGTGCCGGTCATTACGAGGGAAGTTACCGCTATTCCATTTGAATTTCTGGGGACCCATGTTTGGAGGAGAGCGTGGGAAATGGGGGCCAGAGTGGGCGTGGGTGTAGTGTGGAGGTGCTGCAGGAGGGTAGATGAAACCAGTAGAACTGAAGAGGGGCAGATGAGGAGGAGGAGGTGGTGGGGGAGTCTGACTCAGGTTAAGCCATGATTGCGTCTTGAAGAAGGGTGGCGAGTACGATCCACTCTGGGGGTGGCTGTTGTGGTGGTTTTGATGGTTGTTGCTATAGTGATTATGGTGATTTCCAAAGGGTCTTCTATCACGGTTATTATCATATTATTCTACTGGAGAGTTTTTTTCAAACCAAACCCTGTATGAGTGGACTAAAGGATTTCTCTTGTGGGTGTGGATTGGGTACTGATGGAGGACTCATGTTGTTGTGGTATTGAAGGTTCTCTCCTTCAGTACTTCCGATGGCTAAAGAAATTAAAGAGAAATATTTACAATCTGAGGATACTTACAACTAGGTTGCACCTACATTTCATGAGATTTTATGTATCTTTCCCATAATTCTAGTATTCACTAATTAGAATAAATTACAGCCCAGTAGCTACGTCAACAATAAACTAAATAAACATCATCCAATCAAACCTTAGACATGCCCATGGGGAAAGGGTTTTAA
>NW_023646636.1:5000-7575 GCF_015228065.2 Penaeus monodon | reverse complement strand
CCATATCCGCCCATACAAGTGTGAAAAGTTAGCAAGGACGCAGCTTCTCACCCTGATAACGGGGAGAGTTAAATACCCCCACACACTTACAGCATTTCGGTACCGTATGGAGCTGCTATCGGGCCATATCGGCGGAATTCCGAGCCAGGATCTCCCATATAGGATAAATAAAAAAAAAAAAAAAAAAAAAAAAAAAAAAAAAAAAAAAAAAAAAAAAAAAAAAAATATAATATTATATATATATAAAATATATAATATTAATATATGGGGTGTGGGGTGTGGGGTGTGTGTGTGTGGGTGTGTGTGTGTGGTGTGTGTGTATGGGTGTATGTGTGTGTAGATATATTAATAATATATAATATATATATATATTCAAATATATGTGTATATATGTATAATATAAATATAATATATATATATATATTAATATATATAAAATATATATGATAACATATATATATATACATACATACACACACACACACACACACACAATATAAATTTATATATATATAATTATTTATATATAATATATATATATATATATATATATATATACATATATGTATATATTATGTATGTATATAATAGTAAATATATATATATATATATATATATATATAAAAATATAATATAATATATAATGACCACTCGGCACCGTGTATAGTGTGTGTGTGTGTGGGGTTTTATGTGTGTGTGTGTGTGTGGTTTATGAATGTGTGTGTGTGGTATATATATATATTATATATCTAATATATATATATATATATATATATATATGTGTGTGGTGTGGTGTGTGTGTGGTGTGTGCGCGGGGTGGGGCGTATATATATATTATAATATTAATTATAAAAATATATATAGATATATATTATGTATATAAAATATATGGTGTGTGGTGTGTGTGGGGTTTTGTGGGTGTGGTGTGTGTGGTGTGTGTGTATGTATGATGTATATATAGGTATACATATACTATATATATATATATATATATATAAAATATATTATACATATTATACGCAACACACGCACATACACCACACACACACACACACACAAAACACACACACATATATATATATTTTAAAAATATATATATAATAGAAAATTATATATATATATATATATAATATATAACACACATAAACACACAACAAAACACAAACACACACAAACAAAACACACACACACACACACACAACATAAAACACCACAACACACACACACACCACACATATACACGGTGGCCGAGTGGTTAGAGCATCGGACTGTCGCGACGGCGATTTGAGTCGATGGTTCGAGTCACCGGCCGGCGCTTGTTCCCTTGGGAGAGGAATTCCCCTCGATTGCCTCCCGGGCCCGCAATCCGGGTAAAGCCGCTAGCCGGGTAAATAGAGATGGTGACTCGATAAAAAACACGGGCGGAAGGCAAAGGAAAAACCAAATGTCTAAAATGCCAAGAAAATCATGAAAAATCCATGATCGCAACGTCCTTAGGATAAGGCACAAGGCGTGGTGGCCGAGGGGTTAGAGCATCGGACCAAAGGGCTGGCACGACGGCAATCTGAGTTCGAGGGTTCGAGTCACCGGCCGGAGCGTTGTTCCCTTGGGCAAGGAACTTCACCTCGATTGCTTACCTATCCACCGGGTGGCCAAGCCAGCCCAAAAGTCAGTGCTGGTCGCAAGCCGGATAAAATGAGGAATGATTACCAAAAAGGAAACACCGGCACTCTCCGTGGAAAAGAACGGGGGACCGTACCACGTACTCCAGTTATCACAACATGAAAAACTACCATTTAAATATCATGCTGTGACCACGGCGGCTCAAACATGAAATACCGTAAAAAAAAAAAAAAAAAAAAAAAAAAAAAAAAAAAATATTATATATATATATTTTAATATATAAATATATTTTAAAATAATAGGGGTGTGGTGTGTGTGTGTGTGGTTGTGGGTGTGGTGTAGGTGTGTGTGTGTGTGTATGGTGCGTGTATATGGTGGTGTCTATACATACATAAATAATCTATATATGTAAAATATATATATATATGTAATAGTATATATATATATATTATTTTGTATATATATAAATTATAATATAATATACAAACGGATATATAGGATAATATACGTAAAATTTAAGAATTATAGATTGAATTTATATATATAATATAAATAAATATATATATATATTTAAAAATATAAATAGTCATATAATAAGTAAATATTTTAGATATAAAACATAAAAAAATATTTAAATATATACACTTATAAGATAGAAGATAGATGATATACAAATAGGATGGATACAACACATAAAAAAAACACACGTGGTGGTTGTGGCGGGTATATATTATATATAAAATATAGAATATTATAGAATAATATATATATATATATATAATAGAAATTTTATATAAATTTGTACACAAACACACACACACACACAAAACACCCCACACACACAAATTTTATAATATATATATAAAATATATATAAATAGTATATAGAAAATAATATATATATATAGAATATAGATATATAAATATATATATATGTATATATAATATAATAT
>NW_023646635.1:2500-7576 GCF_015228065.2 Penaeus monodon | reverse complement strand
GGGAGAGAAGAGAGAGGAAGAAGAGAAGGAAAAAAGAGAGACAAAAAGAGAGAGAGAGAAGAAAAAGAGAGGAGAAGAGAGAAAGAGAAGGGAGGAGAGAGAGAGAAAAAAGGAGGAGACAGAGAGAAGAGAGGAACGAGAGGAAAGAAGAAGAGGAAGAGAAGAGAGAAGGGACGGGAGAAAATGAGAGAAAAGAGGACAGAAAGAGAGAAGCAGAGAAAGGGGGGAAAAAGAGAGAGAGAAGTAAGAGGAAGAAAAGAAGAAAGGGAGAGAAGAAAGGCAAGAAGAAGGGGGGGGGGGGGGGGGGGGGGGGGGGGGGGGGGGGGGGGGGGGGGGGGGGGGGGGGGGGGGGGGGGGGGGGGGGGGGGGGGGGGGGGGGGGGGGGGGGGGGGGGGGGGGGGGGGGGGGGGGGGGGGGGGGGGGGGGGGGGGGGGGGGGGGGGGGGGGGGGGGGGGGGGGGGGGGGGGGGGGGGGGGGGGAAAAAAAAAAAAAAAAAAAAAAAAAAAAAAAAAAAAAAAAAAAAAAAAAAAAAAAAAAAAAAAAAAAAAAAAAAAAAAAAAAAAAAAAAAAAAAAAAAAAAAAAAAAAAAAAAAAAAAAAAAAAAAAAAAAAAAAAAAAAAAAAAAAAAAAAAAAAAAAAAAAAAAAAAAAAAAAAAAAGAGAGAGAGAGGGAAAAAGAGGGGGAGGGAGGAATGAGAGAGAGAAGGGGAGAGAGAGCGACAAGAGAGAGAGCAAGTAAGAGAGAGAGAGAAAAGGGAGAGGCAGAGAGAGAGAGAGGAGAGAGAGAGAAAAGAGGACAGGAGAAAAGAAAAGAAGAGAGGAAGAGGAAAAGAAGAAGAGAAGAAGAGAGAGAGAGAAGAGAGAGAGAGAGAGAGAGAAAAAGAGAGAAAGGGATAGGATAGAGAGAGAGAGAGAGGAGAGAAGAGAAGGAGAAAAGAAGGAGAGAGAAGAGAGAGAGAAAGAGAGAGGAGAGGAGGAGAGGGGAAGAGAAGAGAGAGGGAGGAGAAAGAGAAGAGAAGAGAAGAGGAGAAAGAGAGAGAAAGGAGAGAGAAGGGGATGAGAGAGAGAGATGAAGAGAGAGAGAAGAGAGAGAGGAGAGAGAGAGAGAGAGAGAGGGAAGAGAGAGAGAGAGGAGAGAAGAGAAAAGAGAGAAGAGAGAGAGGGGGAAATAAGAGAAGGAGAAGAAAGAGCGAGAGAAGAGAGAGAGAGAGAAGGGGAAGAGAAGGAGGAGAGAGAAGAGAAAGAGAAGGGAGAGAGAGAGAAGAGGAGAAGGGAGAAGAAAGAGAAGAGAAGGCAGAGAGAGAGAAGAGGAGAAGAGAAAGAGAGGAGAGAAAGGAGAAGGGAGAGAGAGGGAGAGAGAGGGGAAAGAGGGAGAGAGAGGAAGAGGAGAAGAGAGGAAAAAGAAGGAGAGAGAGAGAGAGAGAGAGAAGAGAGGAGAGGAGAAGAGAGGAGGAGGAGAGAGAGAGGAGAAGAGAGAGGAGAGAGAGGAGGAGGAAGAAGTAGAGAAAGGAAGAGAGAGAAGAGGAGAGAGAGAGAGGAGAGAGAGGAGAGAGAGAGAGAGAAAGAGGAGGGAGAGAGGAGAGAGGAAGGAGCGAGGAAGATAGAGAAGAGGGAGAGAGAAGAGAGAGAAGAAGAGGAGAGGAGAGGGAGAAGAGAGAAGGAGAGAAGAGAGAGAGAGAGAGAGGAGAAAGGAGGAGAGAGAGAGAGGAGAGAGAGAGGAGAGAGAAGAGAGAGAGAGAGAGAGAGAGGAGAAGGGAGAGAGAAGAGAGAGAAGAGAGAAAAGAGAGAGAGAGGAGAGAGAAGAGAGAGAGAGAGAGAAAGAGAGAGAGAAGGAGAAGAGAGAGAGAAGAGAAGAGAGAAGAGAGAGAGAGAGGAAGAAGAGAGAGAGAGAGAGGAGAGAGAGAGAGAGAGAAGAAGGAACTAGAACGAGAGAGAGAGAGAGAGAGAAAGAGAGAGAGAGAAGAGAGAGAGAGAGAGAGAGAGAAGAAGAGGAGAGAGGAGAGAGAAGAGAAGAGGAGAGAAAAGAGAAGAGCAAGAAGAGAAGGAGAGAGAGAAAGAGAAAAAGGAAGAGAAGAGAGAGAGAGAGAGAAGGGAAGAGAGAGAGAGAAGAGAGAGAAGAAAGAGAGAGAGAGAGAGAGAGGGAAGAGAAGAGAGAGAGAGAGAGGGAGAAGAGAAGGAGAGAAGAGCGGAGAGGAAGAGGAAGGGAGAGAGGAGAAGAGGAGAGAGAGAAGAAGAGACAAGAAGAGAAGAAGAGAGAGAGAGAGAACGAGAGAGGGAGAGAGAGGAGAGAGAAGAGATAAAAGAGAGAGGGAGGAGTAGAGAAGAGAGAAGAATAAGAGAGAGAGAGAAGAGAGAAGGAGAGAGGAAGAAAGGAGAAAAGAGTAGAGGAGAAGAGAGAGATAGAGAGGAAGAGAGAGAGAGAGAGAGAGAGAGAGAAGATATGAAGAGATGAGAGAGAAGAGAAACATAGAATATATATAGATAGATAAGAAAAAGAGATAGAAAGAGATAGAGTATAGATAGAAGAAGAGAGATAGATGAGAGAGATAGAGAGAGAGAGAAGAGAGAGAGCAGAGACAGAGAGAGCGCGGAGAAGAGAGATAGTATAAGAGATAGTAGAGATAGCGAGAGACGTAGAGGATAGAGAGATATATAGAGAGTGTATAGGTAGATGAGAAAAAGACACAGACACACAAACACGCGCAGCAGAGACGCACAAGAGAAGAGAGAGATAGATAGAGAGAGAGGAGAGAGAGAAGAGACATAGAGAGAGAGGAGATGAGAGAGAGAGAGAGAAGAGAGAGAGAGAGAAGAGAGAGAGAGAGAAGAGAGAGAGGAGCAGAGTGAAACACAACACACACACACACACACACACACACACACACACACAGAGAGATATATAGAGAGAGAAGAGAGAGATCGCGATAGAGTGAAGTATATGATAGAGATATTATATATAATATATGGAGAGATGCATGCATATGGTAGGGAGTTGGTAAGGCAGGAGATGGGAGGGACGGTAGTATGAACGCAGGGTAGTGACACACACACACACACACACACGACACACACACACACACACACACACACACACAGGCACCACACACACACACACACACACACACACACATATATGTAGAGAGAGTATGAATCTCAAGATAGATAGCGTATATAAGACATATATCGTGTAGAGGAGAGAGTAGAGTATAGAGAGAGAGACGAGAGAGAAAGATCGAGAGAGACAAAGAAGAGAGATAAGAGTAGAAGAGAAGAGAGAGAATAGTATATATACTATCGCGATTAGAGGCTCGGTACAGACACACACACACACACACACAACACACACAACACACACACACCACACCCCACACACAAAACACCCACACACACACTACACACTCACCACACACACACACACACAACTCTCAACCACACACACACACAAAACCCTACACACACACACACACTACAACACACACACACACACACACACCCACACACACACATCACACAACACCCCCCGCCCCCCACCCCACATATATATATAGATATATAATATATTATATATTTATAATATATTATGTGTGTGTGGGTGGGGTGTGTGGTGTGTGTGTGTGTGTGTGTGTGTGTGTGTGGGTGTGTGTGTGTGTGTGTGTGTGAGTGTGGTGTGTGGTGTGGTGTGCGTGTGGGGGGGATGTATATATATACAAACAGATATATAATAGTTAAAGAGATATATAGATAAAAAGAGATAGATAGATATATATAGAAGATATATAGAAATAGAGATATAGAGAGGACACACATACACACACCACAAACACACACACACACCACACACACACACACACCAAAACTACACACACTACACACACAACACACCCACACATATTATATAAAGATATAATATTGATATACGATAGAGATATATTATATAGCGAGTATGAGTAGAGATTACACACACATACACCTACACACACACACACCACCTATATATACACACACGCAGATAAATATATGCATTATATATATATATATATATATATATATATATATATATATATCATATATTTATATATATATATAGAGATATATATATATGTACATATCTGATGTGTGTATCTGTGTGTGTATTTGTGTATGTGTCAGAGTCAGAGCAAACAGTGAAAGAGGAGTTATTGTTGACGGAAGTTAGCGAGCGGAAGAGAGAGGCATGGAAGAGCAACAGGAGGACGACACGAGAGAGAGAGACAAACCGACACAGTTGTGTGCACGTCCACTCGTCGTCAACTTTGCAGGTAAGGATTCGGGATACCAATCACATGGAAACTTGTTCTTGAAAATGGGAAACGTTGTGCAGGGATCCTCAACGGAAGTCACTGGCCTGTGGGTGGTAATCTTATCAACCAGATCGATCAAGGTTTGTTGCATGATTTTTTCAACGTCTATAGTGGCCTGCATCCTTGCCACAGCATTGCAGACATTATGTGAATTTTCATGGCATCGGGATATGTCAAAAGGGGCATGCACCTGTTCGAATTATTATTTTTCACAAACTGGAATAGTTGATGGACAAAACACACACACACAAGAAGAAGAGAGAGAAATAGATAGATAGAGAGAGAAAGAATTGAAACGCAAAAAAGAAAACGAAAAAAAGAAAAAAGCTTTTACAGCTTATAGAATTATCACCAAAGATGAGCGGACGGAAAAAACAATAAATAAAAATAAACAATAAACAAAAAATAAAAACCCCGCAAAAGAAAACCCCGAAAAGAGAGAAAGAAGGGGGGGGTGGTCGGGGGGGTTTTTTTTTATTTTGTGGTTGGTTGTTTGTTAGGGGGTCAAGGCCTTCGATTTAAAGAATTATAAATAAAAAAAAATAAAAAAAAAAAATATTTAAAAATAAATTTAAAAAAAAATAAATTAAATAAAAAAATATATTTAGATAGTTTGTGTTAAGAAGAGTGGATGAAAAAAACAAAAAAAAAAACAAAAAACACAAACATAAAAAAAAAATAACAAAAATAACAAAAAAAAAAACACAAAACAAATAACAAAAAAAAAAAAATTTATA
>NW_023646633.1:0-7576 GCF_015228065.2 Penaeus monodon | reverse complement strand
CCGAATTTTCCAAACTTTCACCTAATCTTTAAACCCTATCCTAAAAATTTAAAAAAAAATTCTATTTAATTACTTTTAAATAAAAAACTTTTTTTTATTTTTTTCTTTACTTTTAGTTTTCACTTTTTTTTTTTAATTCTGAAATACAATTTCTTTAAAAATATCAAAATGTTTGGGGTTATTTAAAAAAATGTTCTACGTTCCTTCTACTTTTTATCTACCCTTTCTCTCTTCTCCTCTCTCTCTTCTCTCTCTCCTCTCTCTCTCTCTCTTTTTCCCTCTCTCTATATTAAAAATTTATATATATAAAATTATATATATATAGTATATATATATATATATATTATGGTGGTGTGTGTGTGTGTGTGTGGGGGTTTGTGGGGTTTTTTGGGATATTATATATATATATAATTTAATATATAAATTATATATATATATTATATACATTTTTAAAACACACCTACCAACTAATTATGATAAAAAAGTGAAAAAAAATTTCCCAGCGGGGAAGAGAGAGACAGAGAAAAAAGGGGAGAGAGAAAAAGAAGAAAAAAACCCCGGGGTTCAGGACAAAACGGGTTTACAAGAAACGGCGTTAAATGGAGTAGTGATTTTGAGTAAAAGTACGCCCCATGCAAGTTTGTTCCTCTCTTACTTTTTAACCTTAAACAGATATGGCTCGGAAAAAACCCAACTTTGTTTCCTCTTTGTTAAGCGGGAAAAATAAAAAAAAGGGAAGGATAACAGTTTTGGGGTAAAGGGGGGCAAAGATGAAAAAAGGGGGAAAAGAGGAGAGAGGGAAGAGGAAAAAGAGAGAGAGAAGAGAGAGGAAGGAGAGAGGGAGAAGGAGGAGAGAGAGAGAAAAGAGAGAGAGAGAGAGAGAGAGATAAAAAGGGGGAGAGGTAAGAGAGAGAGAGAGGAGGGGAGAAGGAGGAAAGGAGTAGAAGAGGAGGAAAGAGAGAGGGGAAAAGGAAAGGGGAGAGGGGTAAAAAAAGAAAGAGAGGGGGGGGAGAAAAACGTAAGAAAGAGCAGAGAGGGGGAGGGGAAGAGAGTAAAAAGAGTAGAGAAGAGCGAGAAAAAAAAAGTCGGACGAAAGAAAAACAGGGAAACAGGATTTGATAATATATATTTATATAATTTATATATATATATATATTTTATAAAAAAATTTTTTTTCCCCTATTTTTCCCAATATGTCCTTGCTGAAAAAAAAAACTTTCGCAACCCGCGTTTCGGGGAAATTTGACCTTATTAATAAAAGAAAAAAAAAAAAATATGTCTAAAGGAGAGCGAAAAAAAACGGATTTGTAAAGTTTATTGACGAATGAACACAAAAGGTGACGGAAATGGGGACAGTTGGGCATCTACACACACACAATAACACACCACACACACACACATACACACACACACACACACACACACACGCAGCACACACCCACCACCAACACACACACACACAAACACCACCCAAAACATATAATATTATATATTTAATATATATAATAATATTATTAATATAATATAAAATAATATATTTATAAATAATATAATATATAAAAATATTATATATATATATTACATAAAACATTTTATATATATATATATATATATCAAATATAATATATATATAAAAAATATATATATATATATATATTAATTTTAATATATAATATATAAAATTTTTTTTTTTTTTTCACCCAATTCATTCCACTGCAGAAAGGGCCCTCCTCAATTTATATGGGAGGATTTTTGGCAGTGTCACCCTTGCCTGATTGGATGCCCCCCTAATCAACCGCGGTTTGTGCCCCGGCGATGACTTCCAAAAACGTGTAGGCATAACTCACCCCACACACGGTGATACTTCATAAGGGAGAATTGTATTGATAGATATTTCATTTGGGGCAGTTGATGATGATTTTCTTTGCAATAACCTTGGTAATGATAATATTTGTTAACTTGTTGCCGAGGTGAATATCTGAAAAACCATTTTTGGTTACAAAAGAATTTGTTTATTGTCGGGTTGTGATGAAAATTTTCCAGGCTGCTGGTGACAGTTTTTTTGGGTAAGTGCTAGTGATAATTTTCCTTTGAAATAAACAAGGGTTTCAGGAGTATTTCCCCAGTCCGCCCAGTCTTCAAGGCATCCTTGACGCGACTAAAAAAAAATGAGTGTGCATTCAAAGCCTATGGGGTCTTTGTACCGCCTAAAAAAAACCCAGTTTTAAAAATTTTAAGCCAATCTCAAATGTGCAATGGCAGGTCCAGATAGATTTATTTACCCCTGACCAGGCATTCGACTCAAATTTAATCCTGTACTGCGCAGAACGAGCAGTTAATCCCAAACATGTGTTGTAGTCTGACATGCATCAACTCCATAAAAAGGGATTTGAGTTGCCATTATGTTTATAAAAGGGTTAAATATTTAAAAAACAAAATAAATGTGCCGACATAAAAGGGTAGGGGGGCACTATGGGAAGTACAGTCAACGGTGGTGAAGGGCGTTGATTTACATTAGTTGTTTTACTATCTAGGTAAAATAAAAATGAAAAGGGGGGAAAAGGAGTTGATGGGTTGGGGTTTAAGGTAGGGTTAGGTAAGGGGAGTAGATCAAGTGAAGGATAAAAGTCTGGGGAAAAAAGGGCGGTTGCAAAGCAAAAGGGATGAATTCTGTAAGGGTTGATGGGTTTTGGGAGGTCGGAAAGGGGAAAGGATAGGTGGGGGAAAGCAGAGGTGGGGCTCATCAAAGCGTGGACAGGACAACGAATGTGGGAACTGAAGGGGGACTTTCACGGGGGAACACAGAACAGACAGAACGTGAATAGAAAAGAGTGTTTAGAGGGGGGCCCAAATATGAAAGGGAAAGGGCTGTTCCCAACGTCTGTCCGAGAAAGGAGTGACCGGAATTGATAGTTTTACAGTGGGGAATTTTTTAATGCGGAATTTTGACTAAAATTCCCATGGGATAGGGGAAGTTTTAAAGTGGGGGTAAAATTCATGCTGGAAAAACTTTCAGGAAAATGGAGCAAGGTCAAGGAAAGGGGTGAGGAGGAAGCGGGGGGGGGGGGAATATTAGATTTTGGGGGGTCAGGGGAAAACAGAGCAAATACGGGGTAAGGTATAAATCATGGGGGGACAGAAATGGACGAAAACAAGAGATGGAAATGGGGAAGGGGGGGAAGGGGAAAGGGGTATCCATTGAATGGAGAAAGGAGAAGGAAAACAGGGAAGAAAAAAAAGGTAGGAACAGGAACGGGGGAGGGGGTGAGGGGGTTTGGGGAAGGCATAAATCGGGGAGAAAAGGGTACGACGTCGAGAGAGAGATGGCTGCCTGATTCAGTGTACAGACTTTTCCTGGGAGGAGCGGAAGGCGCCTCGGGGGTAAACGGAAATGTGGACTGTATCTAGATGGCAAGGGGAGGAGGGCAGAGAAATTAGATATGGCATCCCTAACGAGGGTGGAGAGGTCAAGTAACATGAGGATGGAGGAGAGGGTTTTCATTCGGAGACCTAGGGTAATGGGAAAGGGTTGTTAAAATTCGGAGGCAGGGCGGCTTTTTCTTTAAGGTAAAAGTTAGTCCTCAGGCAATTTGGGGTCCAAAAAAAACGCCAAGGAATATGCCAGAGGGAAAGGTATTGGGGTGGAGCGCCATATAAGAAAGTGGAGGTTGGGGGACCTACATGGCGCGAGAGAAAAGGATGGAGAAAGTTTGGAGATAGAAACAGGAGGGCCCTGGTTGTGGGGCCCAGGAGGATGATGATATTGCAGACTGAAGGGAATTTGGGGGGTGATTGGTATGAATGTGTTAGAGGCGAAGATGGTTAAAATCTCAACTATAGGTGATCGGGGTTTCCCGTTTGGAAAATGAGACAATGTCAATAATGGGGAAGAAGGAAAAAAAAAGCGGGCTGAGCACACTGCCTTGTGGGACGCCTTCAAAATGAGGAAAGAAGGATGATGTGGAAGAAGCAATTATGACCGGAAATAGTTTGGAGAGGAAAAACTTATAAAGACACCCAGTTTTCCCCGTAGCCCGGAGGGGCAAATGTGAGCTGTGTTTTGGGGGGGTAGGGGGAAGGGGGGGGGGGAAAATGAGTAGGAGGAGGATGGATATCGGAGTCCTTTGAGGTGGAGGGGGCGGGAGGGTGGAATTTGAGAGTGGATGAGGGGTTTTGGTGCCCTAGATAGTTTTTAATATCTTCAAAAGGTTTTGTGAAAGGGGTTGGTTGGGGAGTTTTGGGACAAAGGTTTCTTTGAGGAGGGCAAAAAGGAGACTGGTGTCGAAGAGTAGAAGCAAAGATAGGTGGAGGTGGTGTGTGGTAGGAAAAGGGGTGGAAAAGTTAGTCGCTGCAGTTAGGCGGGGGGGGGGGGGGGGCAGTAGAGATGGAGTGTCTGGTTTAAATGGGAAAAGAATTTGACTGAGGAAATAGGGGGTAGAAATAGGGAAAAAAGATTAGGGGGGATGGTATAGAGGAGGGTGTAGGAAAGCTTGGGAGGGGGGGGGAGGGGGAGAGCGAGGACATTATGGAGAGGGAGTAAGAGAAAAACCCGTCGGGCGTGTTCCTGTCGGCTTCACGTAGGTGAGACCCCAAATCGAATCTGAGGTTGAACCTCACACTCAAACTTGTGGGGGCAGCCCCATAAAAAAAATATGGGGGCCCTCAAACCCCGCCATGTGCGTGGATGTGAAGAGCAGTTTGATCGGTATACCAGGTTGGGGAATAGAGGGCTCTGGCGTGGAAAGGCGTGTTTGGCAGGATGTCAAAACGCCCCAAAAAGTTTAACAACGGTGAAGAGGTTGATATGGGTTTGGGGAACCGGGGAGTTTTTAAAATTGTGAGGATTTGTGAAGGGGGAAGCCTCATTTCCCCAATAACGGCATAAATCTTATTGCCATGGTAAGCCGGAGGTGTTGGGGGAGAAACAGTCTACCCCCTTGGACCCCCGAGGGATAAAGGCTAGCAACTATAACGGGGGGTACCCTGCCAAAGTTTGATAAGCAATAACGAAAAAAAATTTGAATTTTGGTTTAAGATGTAGTGAAAAAATCACAATATATATTTTTAAGTTGCTGGGGATTCATATGCAGATAAACTCTCAGCTTGAAAAGAAAAAAGAAAAGAAAACCCAGAGAGAATTCAAGTTACAGCACAGAAAAGTCAACTTTATTCCATTTTTAAAAAAGCTTTCCCAAAACTTATGCAAAAAAGACGAAAAAAAAAAAAAATGTTTTTCAAAAAAACATATTAGGTTTAAAATTCCCGGAGACAAAAAATTCCTGATACTTTAACCTTTGGACTTCTAAACCGCGAAAGACATTAAACACATATCTCGAAAACCCCTTAAAAAAACTACCCTTCCCGTCCCCTGAAAAAAAAATTCTCGGTGAAAATTTCCGCGAATATAAATTGAATTTACAATTTCATTTCGGTTGCTATAATATTATAGGCATTGAAGTAATTTATATAAATTTTTTGTATGGGCCAGATATATATCAGCGGTATAAACTAGCGTATATGTATATAATCTATTTTTTTATATGAAACTTGAAGAGGGTAAATGCTATTGCCATTACAATACCCTTTTTTTTTCATAAAAAATAGCATATTTATTTTACCCGGGACTCGTGCGCCTAGCGGGTGCCCGTGTCTTCCTCAATAGTGTTTTTTGGTTTAACTTTAATCGGAAATTTAATCTTATGACGCCCACGCGCCCCTAAGGGGTTTATCTCCTAAATCGGACTCGCTTTTAATAAACCATTCTTTTTTCTACTTTCCCCTTAAAAACGCCCCTCATCATATTTAGAGAATGAAACAAAAAAGACCCCCAAAAACTCTATCCTTGGGGTATTAAACCTGTCACTTAAAAAGCCAAAGACTCTTTTGGCCCTTTTAAAATCCCGTGGTTTTAGCAAAGGGGTTACTGAAACTAAAAAAGCCTTAAATTATTTCAAATACTTCTTCTCTTGGGGTCCCAAAATTCTTGGCATTTAAACCCAAAAAGGATTTGAATTCTCTATTTTTACTTTTAACATCCTTCTGTCATTCAGATTACTGCTGCTTTCCACGGCTTTTCATTTCTTTCAGTTGAAAGCTCATACTTTTGTTCACATTTAGTAACCCTTTCAGTAAAAAATAGTTTTGTTAAGGAAAAAGTACCCAATTTGCCTCATCCTTATTTATAAGAAAGGGGACAGAAACATTCTTTGTTATTGCCAACCGGAACCCCTTTAAAAATTACCCAAACGAATCACTCCCCCCCCCTTTTTTTTCTGTGTGTGAATTCCGTATTTTAAGATATCATGGGAAAAATTTTTTATGGGGGAAATTCATTTTTTTCTCACGATTTACAATATTTAAAAGAAACCAATCTTTACGGCAGATTTTTGAAGTCTTGACAGGTATTTTTTAAATTCCAGTTAATTTTAAATTTTTATATAAATAAAGGCAAACCCATTTTCAACTTAAGCTAAGTGTAGCTTACAAATAGTCTTTTTTTTTCCTTTTTGTAATACTATAAAACAGAACTGTTTTTATTTCATTTTTTTTTTTTAATCTTATGCAGTAAAAATAAAAAAATGACGTTTTTGCTTTGGGGTTTTTTGATTGTTGTCTGTGTTATTAGATCATTTTGTAGAGTTTATGTGGCAAACTTGTTTGTAGGGAAAGAGTTTGTTAAATTTAAATTTTTTTGGGGTAAACATTTACAGATTTAAGGAAAAAAAAAAAATCTCAAATTACCATTTTTTACAACCATTTTTTTTTTTGAAATAATTTGTGTTAACCCCTTTTTCTATTTTTTTTCAGGGGCTAAAACAAAAAGGGGTTTTATGGAGATAAAATAGTCAACAGTGCAAAAAGCTTTATGAAATCAAGGGAATCATCGAAATGTTTCTGCCAAAAATAATAAGATGCAAAAAACATTTAAAAATACAGTTAAGGGGTTTCCCCTCCCCAAGAACGAAAACACGTAAAAAAATAACTTTATAAACTCTCCCCAGATAAAAAAAAAAAAAAAAAAACTTTACAGCCCCAAGTTCTTGGACTCTGATATGTTAAAAAAATGTGAAATGAATACAAACACAAAAGTGTGGGACTGGCTTCCCACCAGTGTTACCTGGAGGCAAAAAAAATGGTTTGCTCGGGACCCATATTTTGTAAAGATCCCTACCAATCGACATTTGGGTCATTTGTAGCATCTTTTTGAAGATTTTTAAATATCTGAAGTTGATGAGCTTGTACAAGCAAATTTTTTTTAGGGAACTTCATTGTAGAAAATGCAGTTCTTTACCCAAAAATAAAAAATACCTATGACCTTATCGAAACTTAAAAAAACTCAAGGATAAAAAAATCACAGCTTAATCTAGTACAGAAACCAAGAATTTTTTTCACGAAAAAAGTTTCCAGGACAAATAGTTTTCGGATTTGAAAGTAATGAAAGGTATCCTCAAAATTTTTCTCATTTCCCGAAGAAAATGGATTTTGGGAATATGTGCCATTTTTCTCATTTTAAAAATAAAACTTTCTTTTGGGGGTATTTGGAAACCCACATGAAAAAATTTTTTTAAAAAAAAAA
>NW_023646632.1:0-2500 GCF_015228065.2 Penaeus monodon | reverse complement strand
TGAAAATGAAATAGATACAAACACTGCAATGCAACTCGATTTTAGCTCATAATCAAAACGTTCGATAAAGATCACTTTGAAGACGATTCACAAAGTAAAAGAAAAGATAAGGCGATAAATATGTATTTATGTAAATGAAATAGGAAAACGGATGAACACGACAAAGAAATAAATCATAGGATTAAAAAAAGAAAGAAAGAGAGAGAGAAAAAAAGTGAAAAAAACCTCCAAGGAGAATTAAAAAAAAAAGAAAGAGAGAGAGAAAAAAGTGAAAAAAAACCTCCAAGGAGAGAAAAGGAGAAACAAACAAATAAACAACTGAACTATACATCAAACCGAAAAGAATAAGAAGAAAAGAGATGAGAGATAAAAAGATAAATTGAATAGATAGAAGAAAGTCGAGCAAAAGCCGTGATTTGCTTCGAGGAAAGTTGCCGATTTTTTTTTTCCTGTTGTGTTTAGTTATGGTTTATTTCTGTTCCGTCTGTCTGTCTGTGAAGCTGTTAGTTCATTCTTGTATCTGTCTGTCTTCATATATGTATCTGTATATATATATATATATATATATATATATATATATATAGATATATATATATATATATATATATATTGATAGATAGATAAATAGATACTGTAGACAGATAATAGATAGATACATAGATAGATAAATAGATAAGTAGGCAGATAGATAGATAGATAGATAGATAGATAGACTGATAGATAGATAGATAGACTGATAGATAGATAGATAGAGGGAGAGAGATAGAGAGAGATAAATAGATAAATAGACGGAAAAACAGACAGACAGATCAACCGCTAAATAAATAAACAAATAAACACAGAGAGAGAGGAGAGTGTCTGAATCCGAAAGAACGAGTCAAAAGCGAAATCCCTCCGTCGCTTCCGCGCGCGGGCGAGGGGACGCGCGGCCGCCGCCGCCGCCGCCGCGAGCTCCCGGGAAGCGCGGCCTTCGATGTTCCCGATTCATCTCTCGCTCTCTTTGCTCTTTCTCTTTCTCTCTCTTGCTTTCGGGAGGGGAGGAGGGCGCGCGGGGAAGGGGTAGAGGAAGGAGGGAAAAAGAGAGGAGAGGAGAAGAGAAGCGAGAGAGAGGGAGAAAGAGAGGAGAGAGGAAGGAGGAGAAGAAAGAGAGAGAGAGAAGGAGAGAGAGAGAGGAGAGAGAGAGATGAGAGGGAGAGAGAGAGGAGAGAGAGGAGAGAGGAGAGAGAGAGAGAGAGGAGAGAGAGAGAGAGAGAGGAGAAGAGAGAGAGAGAGAGAGAGAGAGAGAGAGAGAGAGAGAGAGAGAGAGAGAGAGAGAGAGAGAGAGAGAGAGAGAGAGAGAGAGAGAGAGAGAGAGAGAGAGAGAGAGAGAGAGAGAGACGAGAAACAGAGCCTCAAAGACCCCGATTTCCTGTTGATATTAAATAAACCAGAACGGAGAGAGCCTTCAAAACTTTTTCCTCAGCCCAAAGCTAGCTAAAGTGTTTGTTTATATTCTTAAATGCGTGTATGTATGCCGTCTGTGTGTGTATACTGTGTGTGTATACTGTGTGTGTACGACTATGTACGTATGTGTCTGTGTAGATGCTTGTGTATACTTTTTTTTATACGATTTTTATATCATTTTTGTATTTTTTTTTCCTTTTTTTTATCTTTTCTTATTATCTGTTGTAATAGTTTCCCCTTTTTATTAACATTTCTTTTCGTTTATTCTATTCCTTTATTCCTGTTTTATCTCTCCTATTTTCTTTATAATTTTCTTTACCTTTGCTTCTCTCGCTTAAGATTATTATCATTCGCTCTTACGCTCTCCTTCCTTCATTCCTTCATTCCTAGTAAATGAGAAAGAAAAAAAAGGGAAGAATGAAAAGGAGAATAAAGCAGTGATAACGATAATAGGAAAAGAGGAAAAGGAAAAAAATATATATATAACAAAGAACAAAATAAGAGTAACAAGAAATACAGCAACGATAACAAAAACAATGATAACAAAAAACTGACAAAACAATAACAACAAAAGCAATGATAACAATGACAATTAGAAGATAAGCAGACACCACAAACAACAACAACAACAACAACAACAACAACAACAATATCAACACTAGTAACAGCAATGACAAGAACAGGTGACCGCCCACGAATGATATAATTCTCGGGGATATTCCCTTGTCTGAAAAAAGAGAGACAGAGACAGAAAAGAGCAAATGAAATTTACTTCAAACAAAAAAAGGAAAAAAGAAAAAAAATATTGCCAACACATGGTCTCTCTCTCACGTTCTTGCGGGACGCTTCATGGCTGGGAAGGGGGGGAGGGGGGGAAGTGGAGGGGAGGGGAGGGGAGGGGAGGGGAGGGAAATGTGTAGTGAACGACTTGGTCCCATCTAGTCGTCTCACTCCAGGAGGTATCCCTTTTGAAACATCTCTCACCTCCAACTCTCCCACAGGCTAAAACATTACCAGGCAACTGGAAAAGGCGAATTGGAGGTGCCGCAACACTAAG
>NW_023646631.1:5000-7577 GCF_015228065.2 Penaeus monodon | reverse complement strand
TATATAAATTTTTTTTATATAAAAAATATATATATATATATATTTTTGTGTTAATAATATATAATATTTTTATTATATATTATATATTTATATGTTATAAAATTATTTTTATATATATATATAATATAATATATATTATTATTTTAAACATAATATAATATATATATATATATATATATATATATATGTATAGTATATATTATATATATATATTTTATATATATATTGTATTTTAAAATATATATATATAATAATAATATATATATATATATATATATATATATATTGTGTGTGTGTTGGTGGTGGTGGGTTGTGTGTGGGGTGGTGTGTGTGTGGTGTGTGTGTGTTGTGGAGTGTGTTTTTTATGTTATATATATTTATATAAAATTTTAATATAATATATATATATAATATATATATTTTATATTTTAAAATTTTAAAATTTTAATATAATATATATTATAATTAAAATTATATAATTTTATTATAATATATAATTAATATTATATATATTTGTGTTTGTGTGTGTGTGTGTGTTGTAAAATATATATAATTATTATATATATTTATATATATATATAATATAATATTAAATATATATATACATTAATATATAAAACATTAAATTATACATATATATAATATATATATATATATATATATATATTTTAAATATGTGTGTGTGTGTGTGTGGTGGGGTGTGTGGGGGTTGTGTGTGGGTGGTGTTGTGGTGTGGGGGGTTGTTGTGTGTGTGTGTGTGTGTGTTGTGTGTGTATGTTGTGTGTGGTGTGTGTGTGTGTGTGGGGGTGTGTTGGTGTTTAAATATATATTTATTATATATCTATATATTATATAATAATTTAATAATATTATAAAACACCACACAATATATATATTATATATATAATATATTATTATATATAATACATATATATATATTATATATAAATAAAACTATAAATAAATATTCGATTCTTATTCAAATGAAAAATTAAATATATACGATATAGGATCTATTTACGTGAAAAATTTGAACATTATTGTGTAGAACGAAATTAAATTTGCTTTCGGGGGAAAACGGGAAATTCAAGAAATTGCGTCTAATAAATGTACCTAAGCCTTTTGCTAAAACGAATACTCGGGGTTTCTGTACTCTGTTCGGTTTTTGTTTGTCATTTTCCCATGAGCAATGGTACAGGGTTTTTGCTGTCGACAGTAGATATGCAGGCGTACAGAACGGGAGTGAATAACCCCCTAACACACTTCCATCGGGTTTTTTGCTAATAACATTGTAAAATCATCCCATGGGGTTTTTATTTTTTTTATTCATCATTTACCATCTTTCTCTACAGACACTAGTATACGACAGAAAAGCACACACACACACTACAAAAACCACACACACACACACTCACACATATATATAATGTTTTAATATATATAAAAATTTAATATTAAAATTTTTATATATAATATAATAATATATATATATATATAGTGTTGTGGGTGTGTGTGTGTGTGGTGGTGTGTGTGTGTGTATTTGTGTTTTTTAAAATTATATATATTAATATATATATTAATATATATATATATATATATCTAGTTATAATATATATATTTATTTTAATATATGTATATATATATATATATATAATATATATATTATAAATATATATATATATAGTGTGAAATGTATGGTGTGTGTGTATCATCTATCTATCTATCTTCTATCTGCCCTTTGCATTGCATTTTTAAAAAGTATATGTATATGTATTGAATGTAAATGTATATGTTTTGGTATTGTTTGTATATGTTATGCATATGCATAGTAATGTATTGTATATGTAATGTAAAGTATATGTATTGTATATGTATATGTAAATGTTATGTAATGTATATGTTTTGTATAGCATATCATAGTTATGTTATGTATATGTAATGTATAGTATTGACATGTATATTATATGCATTTACTAAAAAAGCGTGAAATAATATTACCATAAAAATCGCCGAAAAAAAACCATAAGCCCCCCCTTTTTTTATGAAAACAAAAATTTTTCTCCATTATCAGCCGGTAGAATACTCTTGAGAAATATAAATTTAATTTCTGGGTTCAAAGGCAAAATGGAAGGGGACTACCTGGTCATACCTACCTTGGGAATATGAAACACAAAATGCATATGTCATCTTTTGACACCATTAATATTTGATAAGATTGATAAGCTAAAAATATTGTAGAAAATATAAATATGAGACTTTGGGTTTACATTTACATAATTTCAACAATCACCTAAACCTAAACCATTAAAAGGTAACGCCGCTTTTTCTATTAAAAAGCGTATGTTTTGGGAATAAAAATTGGGCTTAAATAAAAAAATTTCTAGACTCAACCCCCCACAAGACAAAATTCTGCAAAAACTTACCCAATAAAAATTTTAAACGTGGGGAAGGATTCCAACCTGGCGGGCAGAGCCATGGATTTCAAGTTCATCTCCTTAACCGCTGGGACCCGCAGCTCCCCTGCTCTGGGGAGGGTCATTTGTTTGTATTCACCGACATGCGAAGCTGTTTACAGAA
>NW_023646630.1:0-2500 GCF_015228065.2 Penaeus monodon | reverse complement strand
TAATGCTACTTATACCTATATTTGCTAGAAAATTGTGTATATTCATAAAACGCTTTAGCGGAGACTACAGAAGTAAGGCAGATAGTAACGCTGTAAAAAAAAGTAAGAAATCCTTGGGAAACAAAAAATATTGAACAGAAATTGTTGACAAAGGTAAGGCTGTATCAATGGCGCGGTATCCGACTGTTATTTTTCGAAACGACGCGAAAATAAAAAATAAATGTAAGTATGATTTCTAGCGCCCCAGAAAACATTAAAATTATTTAAAAATTAGATTTCTTCAGGTGTAGAACTTTGTCTTCTTCCGTACGTGGTGGTATTTGATCATTTTGGAGCATGGGAGTGGGGTGGCCATCGCGTCCCAACCCTCGTCGCCCCTTGCACACATCTGCCGTGTTTCCTGCGTGCTGACTGGCCCGCACTCTGACCAATCGCAATCGCTTTAGGAAACAACCTCGATTGCGAGTGGTCCGTTGCCGGAGGTGCTGCGCGGACTTGGCCAATCGGCGGTTTGCACACCCCGGCATTTGTTTACATATTGGTGTTTGTTTCAAGGGCTGCCCCATTCTCCTCGTTTTCGAGCCTTTGAGGTTGTAACTGGCGTTTTGAATCGGTGTATTGAGATCTTCGAGTGTCGTTAAGCAGCTCTGGTTCACCATGTAAGTATTCTGTGTCTTGATTACTTAGAAAATATGCCAGGAAAAGAGGTATTGGAACAGGACCACTCCCGTGGACGCGTCATGGCTTACAGAGGCAGATGTACATATTTGTAACCTGGAGGGGAATACCGTTGATTATGTCACAAACTCTTGATGATAAAGGAAATTATTACGAGTGTAAACAAATACATGTGACTTTTGCAAAATTCATGGGAACTATGTATGCAGCACGCATTTTACTACCCCAGAGTTTGATGAGGGATATTCATAACAAAAAAAGGTTCCTAATTAAAACTATCACATTAATTGTGAGTGCAGATGTACATCTAACATGCATTCAGTTTCTTAAAACTATTTTTCTTTGAAACTTTTGTTTATGTAGACCTCTTTTGGAGAGGTAGTATTGAAAGATGTTATTTTTCATATTCAAAAGATATATTTTTTATAGAATTGTAGTTTGGATAGCCAAGAGCTAGTTTTCACATGTCGTACTTCTCCAGAAGAGGGCTGTACATAGATACAGATCACCTGTAAATCAAGGTCATTTGCAATTATTCAAGCAACTGCAGTGCTAAATGCCTGTACCATTTATATTCTGGCAAGATTTGATTTTATTATGATTAACCCTTTCCCGACAGGTAGTATTCATAGTGGCCCGGGCCCCACTGCTGGGGGCTTATATCGTTGCCCTAGCATGCACAACCACTCATGCCAAATACCAGCATCCCATGCCGTTTCTTCGTAATACTACGAAGATATGTTGTATTTTCAGTTTTCATTATTTTTTAATGTCTCTACTTGCCAAACATCCTGATAAATCAAGACTAAAAGGTATTTTTGTTGTTTTATAGACTCCATAGTTGATCATTTAACAAATAAAATAAGCAGTGTGCAGCATCATGGAGTTGAAATCGCCGGTTTGTTGCATTTTTTTTTTTTTTTTTTTTTTTTTTTTTCCATAGTAAAAATGAGAAAGTGTTAAAAACGATTTATTCACACTTTCACTGGCTGAAAAATAATCTTTTGCCGTGATTGTAACAAAAAATAACTCATGGCATGTCCATACATACACCATAGCATGTACATACATGCCCCCGGCAGATAGTCCCGCCATGCCATGGCATGTGCGTACATGCCACTCATCTGGAATGGGTTAATAATACTTCCACAGACAGTCATAAATGCTTGTGTAATTTTATGCAGTTAGAATGACTCAGATTTTCATTTATGTCACAAACTATTAGTTTCTAAGTCTCACCAATAAGCTTGGGGAACTTATTGGAATTCCAAGTTTTTAAAGGTAACCATGAAGGTATGTGATTTATTCCAATGAATGTATAGGACATTTTTATTATAATGTATATATCACAATACAATAAATACAGCAATTACACACACATATCTTCACAGTATGACAACCAAGTCTGAACTACTGCTAGTTAGTAACATGAAACCATGGGCATGTATACTTTGCCCTTTCCTCTATTATTTTATTTTATTAGTTTTGTTTACACATTGATTATTCCAGAAGTGCATAGTTACCAAGGAATCAGTTAGAGTTTTATGTGATCCCATCTGTGTACCCAATTCCTTAAATTTGTGGAGGGAAAAGTTTATATTATTATTACTATTATCATTGTTAACATTGATAGAAGCAGCTACTATATACAAACTAAATATATTGGAATTTGAGTCTTGTAGATGAAATCCAGGTGGATCTCACTTTTCAGTAAAACTGATTTGATTATAGGGTATTTTACTATTGTATCATTAACAGGGTAGAGTGTGTTGCCATTCTTCATTGTTAAGTGTTATGATAATAGTAATGATAATGATAATAA
>NW_023646629.1:22500-35462 GCF_015228065.2 Penaeus monodon | reverse complement strand
GAGATTTGGGAGAAAGGGAATTTTTATTGCAATTCCAAAAAAATTTGGCCCCTTTGGGAATGAAAATAAAAAACCTTTAACATAGAGACAACTTGGTAAAGTATTGTTGAGAGTTATAATGAATAGAGCGAGAGGAAAGATCAACGAAAGAGTCTCAGAAAACAGAATGGGTTTAGGAAAGGGAAAGGTACCACCAATGCAATATTTGCTTTAAGAATGATAGTAGAAAGAACAATTGAAGTGCAAAAGAATATTCTTATGTGTTTTGTGGATTTTGAGAAAGTATTTGACACAGTGAAACATGATGAAGATCTTGAAAGACATGGGCATTGATTAGAAAGACACCAGACTGATAGTAACTTGTATTGGAATCAGAAAGCAGCAGTGAGAATAGTATGATAATAGACATCATCATTTTCATCAAGGGGCTAACGCCGACGGGGGCGCATGGCCTCATCCACCCTTCGCTTCCAGCCACGAGGATCCCTCGAGGCGAGTCTCCAGGCAGGCCCACGGCCCATCTCTATTTCCTCGCGACAGGTCTCGTCGAGCTGCCCAAGCCATGATCTCCTGGGTCGTCCCACAGGCCTCCTCCACCCAGGGTTGTCTCGCAGAGAGACAACCTGATGGGGAGGATCGTCCACAGGGAGACGAGCTAGGTGCCCATATAACCTGATTTGGCGATCCCGGATTATGTAAGTAACAGGTCCTATGCCGGTCTCACGATGTAACCGTCGGTTGGACACGTGATCCTGCCAACTGTATTCCACGAACCGGCGAAAGAACTTGTTACAAAAGGCATCAAGACGAGACTCCAAGACACTGGATAGCGTCCAGGTTTCGCTTCCACAGAGCAAAACTGGCAGTATCAAGGCCTTGAAGACACGCAGCTTGGTCCTTCTGCATAGGTACCGACATCTCCAAACGCTCTTGTTGATCGAGTTTATGGCTCCTGTTGCCAAACCAATCCGTCTATTGACTTCTTGGTCTGATAGCCCAGAGATATGAACTACGCTACGAAGGTATGTAAAACTCTCTGTAACTTTAACGTCCTCGCCGCACGCATGGATCGACTGAACGGGTTCCCCTAACAGGCCCTCAAAGTCCTGTCTTGGTCCAGGAGACCTATAGGCCAATGACTCCAAGACTCAGACAGGATAGCAACATCATCGGCAAAGTCAAGGTCAGAGACCTTGATATTGCCTAGTGTTGCTCCACACTGACTTTGGATAGTAGCTGTGCCCATTATCCAGTGTTGAAAAGTGTTGGTGCAAGGACACAGCCTTGCCTCACCCCTGAATTAACAGGGAAGAAGTTTAGACAGACCCCCACCACACTTACAGCACTTTCAGTATCGATATAAAGGCTTGCTATTAGGCAATAATCTGCATCGGAATTCCCCTGAGTCTCAAGATCTCCCATGGCGATTCGCGATGCACCGAGTCAAACGACTTCTTGAGGTCGATGTAGACTGCAAGCAACTCACGACCAAACTCACAATGGCGTTCCACAATTACTCGAAGTGCTAGTATTCGGTCTATTGTGGTTTTTGCCAGGAGTAAATCTAGACTGCTCCGGTCTCTGATGCCTCAGTAGGTGGTTGTGGATCGTTTCAGAAGAATGTGGGGAAAACTTTGCCTGATATGCTGAGCAATGTAAGCCACGGTATTGCTACAGTCCCAACGATCCCCTTCCCCTTCCAGAGAGGGATGACCACGCCCTCAACAGGTCAGGGGTGATGGTACTGGACTGCCAGATGGCAGTCAAAACTGTATGCAAACCCCGAGCATAGGTTCACCCCAGCCTTACAAGCAGGGATATCACGGTGGGTGCTTCATGCGCAAGGTGATGTGAAGCGATGGTGTGGTAGCTAGATAGTTTTAAGTGCTTGCATGCCTTCTCGCTTGCAGCTGCCACACTGGCTAGCCTAGTGCGAAAACGGGAGCAGCTTTGCATATTCTCCCCTGCCAGGTCACAGCCTCTCTGTCATCGAGACGTGGCTACCCATGGATAATTGGGCACTTTGTGGTCTCAGGCTAAATGTGGGGATCTCAGAGCAGCAGGAGGCCCCATAGATATGGAGCTATGGCCCACCGGCGTGTGGACATACCCTGGCTCTGTACCAACTCCCAGGGGTAATTGGGTGGCTCGGGGAAGGGGGGAATTGCCAGCCCTCCTCCCCCCAGATAACTCTCCGGCAACTACTCAAATGAATGGATATGCTGGGGGGAGGGGTGCTGTCCCTCCCACCCAGCAAGCAAGGTGGGAAGGCAAATGTCAGGGTGCAGGATGGAAACAAGAGTTACTTGCCCCACCTGTGCCCTGGCAGGCGCCAACCCACCATAGAGCTTGTGGGCAAAGCCCTAGGGAACCCACAGGCGGACGGGGTCCCCACAGCCCCCTTTATTTGGGGTAGCGTCGGCGGGAGCGGCAGAGGTGGCGTGCACCCAGAGTGACTGCCCAAGGCTTAACCTCAGGCGAGCTTTCTGGGTAGGCGCTTGGAACATCCGGTCCTTGCAGCAGGATGAGCGGTTACCTCTGCTATCGCGGGAATTGAAGCGACTGGGAGTTAAGGTGGCTGCCCTCTTGGAGGTCAGAAGACCTGGTATCGGCACGATTAGTATGGGTGGGTACACCTACTACTGGTCGGGCCGCAGTGATGGTCACCACCTCTAGGGTGTAGCCATAGCCATCTCCAGCCGACTTCAGCCCTCGGTGGTTGAGGTTAATGGTTAATGGTTAAAAGCAAGAGAAATGTGCTAGACATCTAAGGTCATGTAGCACTATAGTTAATGTTTGGGAAGGGTGGTTGAGTTAGTGATTAGTTGTCTAAGCTGAGCAAAGGAATTGGTGAGTGAAAGGGTTAGAGTCAGGTGTGGTAAGGAGTTAGATTAGATGGAGGATATGTATGCGTTTGAGGAAAGAGAATAGGTTGTTGAAACAGAAAGTGTGGGATTCTGTAAGGATGTCTGATAGGTTGGGAGGTCGGTGAAGGGAGGATAGGTGGGGGAAAGCTGAGGTAAGTATGGACGAGACATAAAGGGAATGTGGGGAAGAGACAAAATGATAATTGGGGATTGGTATTGGAGGATGTGTAAGAAAGGTCTCTTGAAGGCATACAATAGATGGGTTATAAGAAGAAAGGATATGACAAAGGTCAGGTATGTGGGAGCAGAATCCGCGAATATTCCAATGAAGGATAGTTATACTTTAGTGATATAGATTGTAGTACGTTTTGGAGATTTTGAGGGGGAAGCAGCTAGAGGGTGGGGTAAGGACCGAGAGGTCTGAGTGTGGGAGTTGGTGTTCTACTACTAGGAGGGGTATTAGGAGACAGAGGGTCTGTGGAAGGGGATACTTGTGACATAAGGGATTCACGTGTGTATCAAGGAGGGAGTGGAAGGGATAGAGGGGATGGTGGGAGGGTTACATAAGGGATTCACGTGTGTATCCAGGAGGGAATGGAAGGGATAGAGGGGATGGTGGGAGGGTTAATGTGGGCGGGGTTGGGGTCGGGGGGGATGGGCTGTGTTGGGAGGGGTTAGGAGGATAGGGTGTAGGGGGGACTTGGAGTGTGAAAGGATCAGGAGTTGTGAGATTTGGAGATTGAGTGTCAGTTTTCATTAAGTAATCTTGAATATTTTCAATAGTTTCTTCTGAGGAGTTGGTTGGGGAGTTTTGGGGGATAAAGGATTTCTTGTGAGGGGGGGAAGAGAGGATTGGTGTCTCAAGCGTAGGGGCAAAGGAAGGTGGAGGTGTTTGTGTGGTAGGGGAAGAGAGGGTGGAACGTTTGTTCTGTCTGTTACAGGTAGTGCGAGGAGGGAGAGGGGAAGGTGTTGGGGTTGTAGTGGTGATTGGAGTATCTGTAGTAGAGATTGGAGTGTCTGGGTTTAGGATGGCAAAAGAGTTTGACTGGGGAAGGTAGGAGGTAGAAGAGGGGGAGTTAGATGTAGGGGGGGGGGGGGTTTAGGAGAATTGGTAGAATGAGCAGTATTACTGGAGTAAGGAGTAAGAGAGAAACCACCTCGACGTGCTTCCTGTCTGGCTTCACGTAGTGTGAGTCCAAGTTTGAATCTGAGAGTTGCTACCTCAGACTCAAACTTGCAGGTGGGACAGCCCCTATAAAATACATTATGGGGGCCGCCACAGTTGGCACATGTGCGTGATTGTGCAGAGCAGTTCGATCAGGGTATGGCCAGGTTGGGCACATAGTGGGCATCTGGCTGTGAAAGGCAATGTTTGGCTGGGTGTCCTAGACGCCAACAATTTTGGCACTGACGTGGAGGGGGTTGGTATGGACGAACAGGGAGGGATTCTCCTCCTATGTAGACGTTAAAGGGGAAGGGGCATGTCTACGGAAGGTAATTTTGGCTATGTTAGTGGGTTTCTTTCGATGACCTCTGGGGGGAATGGAGTAGCATTGTACTGATGTTGCATCATAGTCTGTGAGACAGGCAAGTAGGTCTTCTCCACAGTCTGACCAATCTTTGTCATAGACTGGGCAATTTGCTGGGGAGATTGAAACTGTTCCGGTGCAAGTATTGAGGGTTGGATGGGGTTCTGCAAGGATGGGGTTACCATATAGGTCAGTTAGTTTTGTAAATGCTATAGCTTGGTTTTCGGATGTTACTGTGACAAGACGGGAGCGGTCGGGTCGGCTCCAGAAAGAGACTTTACCTATTTGTTTTTGGAGACATTGTTGGAAGAGAAGGGTGTTGTCAGAGTAGGGAGCTGTGGGAGGGATCACGAAAAATCGGTCCCATTTGGCTGCGCTAAAGAGAGTACTCAAGATTGTTGTAGTGATAGGGGTAGTAGAAGGGCGGGGGCGTGACGAAGATGGAGTAGTGTTGAGGGAGGTAGTGTTATGGAGAGGTGGGCAATAAGGCTGTAAGGTATTAATAAGGGAGGATGGGGTGGTTGATGTTGGAGGTTGTGGGGATAGAGGTGTTGAAGTTGAGCATTCTGGAATAGTGGAAATGTTCCTTAAGGGTTGATTGTTGGCTACTGTACTAGTAGGCATTGATGAGGGGGTAGTTATTGCAGTGTTCGGAGCCGTGGTCAAAGGAGAGCCTGGGGTCAGGGAATCGGGTGGGTTTACATCGTTGGGGCTATTTGATAAAGGGGCAAGCCTCGTTGCCCCTAATAGTGGGGATATGTTTTCATTACTGGCCATGGTAAGCCTGGGTTATGTTGGGGATAAAAACAGTCCACCCCTCAGGGTCCCCTTTAGGGGTAAGGGCTAGGTAACTAAATCAGGGGAATACCGTGCCCATGGCTCCCTCAGGCCGTTCAGGACTGGCACAAAGTCAGCCTTTCATCCTTTCAGCACGGCTCTCACACCTTAGGAGGTGGATAGCAGAAGGGTTTGGTGAAGGGACAGAAACGAAAAGTGGGAAGGAAAAAAAAAAGACCATGCAAAATTAGTTGAGTCGAGGGCTGAGTCCCAAGGTTGGGCAGCCCAAGGTTGGGGAGTTCCCCATCATTGGGTCCCAGTCTCCGCCTCCTAAGCCCCCCCACGACAACAACGGGCAAAGGATTGGGGGGGCGGTAGTTGAGGTGACACTGGTTGATTAGCAAATTATGGCATTGAGACTGAAGTATGCCTTTGGCTTCATGTCTCTTATTGCTGTATACGTTCCTACTGATGTTTGCAAACTTGATGTGAAAGGCATTCTACGCCAGACTCTCATCTGTGGTTGACAATTGCCCTTGGCGATATATTCGCATTGTTCTGGGCGACTTCAGTGTGGTATCTGGCTGTGACCGAGCTGGCTATGAGATGTCTGTCGGCCCCCATGGCTCGGGAGCTGATCTTAGCAGAGAGAACAGCCTCCTTCTCCGGGGCTTTGCTAGGTCCCAGAGAATGAGGATCTCTGGCTCCTGGTAGCAGTGGTCCAACCTGTATCACTGGACATGGTATAGCGATACGGGTACAGTGGCCAAGGAGATTGTGATGGAGAATTCTCCAGAACTGCAGAGTTTACCGGAGTGCTAAGTTCTGTGGCACTGATCATAGGTTGGTTGTGGCTACCCTATGGGTCTCCAAAACTCCCCGTCCCTCCAGTGGCCACTTTCAGGTGTTTCACTTGGACAGACTATGGGAGGTGGAGTGTGCCCATGGCAGTCTCTGATTGATTCACAGAACTTGACAACCTGACGGACTCAGTTGCTCTGTGGGAGTTCTTCAAGCATGAAACACTCGAAGCAGCTTAGGAGTCCATTGGCGTACGTCTGAAGGCAAGGCAGAAATCCATCTCCCTGGAGATACTGGAGACCACTGAAGCATGGCTCAGCTGAATGGCAATCAAGTCTTGCGTCACTCCTTGGTCCGTAGGGCTTAGACACTGCTGAGAAGGGACAAGGAATAGTTCATCAGGAATCTTGCTGAGGAGGTTGAAGGTCATTTCTTGGTAAACGACCTTCGCCCTGAGAAAACTGAACTCTGACTGCAGTCCGATCGGCGGATGGACAGATCATCTCAGATCATATTGGGGTTCGTGTGAGAATGATAAAAGAATTTGACTGGGAGAGGCTGAGGGTAGAAGTGGGATGAGGAAGAGATGTTGGGGGAGATATAGAAAAGATCTTGGGAGGAATGGGAAGAGGTAGAATGATTATTGGAGTAGAGAGTGAGATACCTAGCCAACATGCTTCATGTCTGGCTTCGCATACAGTGAGGTCAATTCTAAGTCTGAGAGTTGCCACTTTAGATTCAAACGTACAGGTAGGATAGTCTCTATAAAATATATCTGGGAGCCGCCACGATTGGCACATGTGCGTGACTGTGCAGAGCAGTTTGATCATGACCAGGTTGGGCACAGAGAGGGTATCGGGCTCTGGAATGGCAGTGTTTAGCAGGATGGCCTAGGCCACCTTCTGACACTGATGGGGGGGGGGGGTTGATATGGTTGGACAAGGAGGGATTATCCGGTAATGTAAACATTAAAGGGGGGTCATGTTTATGGAATGTAATATTGATGGGGCTTACAACGGCCTCTAGAGGGAATGGTGTAGCATTGCACTGATACTGTATCATAGTCCATGCGGCAGGCGAGTGTCTTCTCCACAGTCTGACTATTTTTTGTTGTAGACAGGGCAGTTTGTTGGGAGGATGGAGACAATTCCAGTACAAGTGTTGAGGTTGGCACGAATGGGTTTGCCAGTGAAGTTTGTCAGGGTAGATAATGCTTTAGCTTGGGTTTCTGATGTAAATGTGGTACGGAGCAATCAGGGCAGCTGTGGAAAGAAACTTTGCCTACTTGTTTTTGCAGGCATTACTAGAAGAGGAGAATGTTGTCAGAGTAAGGAGCTGTGGGATCACGAAAAATTGGTCCCATTTGGCTGGGCTAAATAGAGTATTCAAGAGATTTGTAGAGGTGGGAGTAGTAGAAGGACGAGGGCGTGCTTAAGTGAGAGTAGTGTTGAGAGGGGTGGTACTCCGGAGAGGTGAACAAGACTAGAGTAATAATAAGGGAGGATGTGGTGGTTGATGAAGGAAGCTGTGGGAGAGGAGATGAAGTAGAGGATGTTGGGAAAAGAGGAAGGTCTCCTGGAGATTAAGTGTTGACCTGGGTGGATGATGTGATAGCAGGCATTGAGTAGGGGATAGTAGTGTTCATAGGCATGGTCAAAAGAGAACCTGGAGTTGGGGAACTGGGAGAATTTGAATCAGTGGGGCTATTTGATGCTACTAATGGTATAAATTCTTTATTATTGGCCATGGTAAACACTGAAGGGGAGAGAAACAGTCTATCCCTAGGGTCACCTAGAGCGGTAAGGTTCTAGACAGCTAAACTGGGGAATACCGTGCCCATGGCTCTCCGCCAGGCCATTCATGACTGGCTCAAAATCAGCCTTTCATCCTTTCAACAAGACCCTCTCAGACCTTAGGAAATGTATAGAAGGGACTGGAGAAAAATGGGAAATAAAAAGGGGGAGGGATAAAGTCTGTGCAAAATTAGTTGTCAAGGGCCCAAAGCAGGGATGATCCCCAGCATTGGGTCCCAGTCTCCGTCTCCTAAGCACCCCCCCCTCCCCTCCCATGGTAACAACTGGTATGGAATTGAGGGGGGATGGTATAGTATGGATGGGTTCAGGTAGTATTAAGCAAGGGGATTAGATCAAGTGAAGTATATGTATGCATCTGACAAAGGAGAACAGTTGTCAAAGTGTGAGATTCCAATAGGATGTTTTGACACGGTTGGGAGGTCGGTGAAGGAAAGCACAGCGCAGTAGAGAGTGGACGGCAATCAAACCTGATTGTGGACACTATAATAGGAACATTAATACGGCAACATAGGGCAGGTATCAGAAGTGGACCCGAGATAGGAGGTGTTAAAACTGGTGGTGGCCAATACTATGCCGAATAAGAAACGTAAATGTATGGATCTTGGAGTTCCACTAGTCTGTGTTGAAGGGTTTCTATGCTCCAGCCTAATCCCCAGGTATCTTTGGTCTCCTAAGACCCCCCCAACAACAGTGGCCATGGGGTTGGGGGCGTGGGGCAGGAATGAGATATATATTCATGCAGATCTAAGAGACAAAAATGTTGAACAAGATTTGCTTTCCTTATTACAGGAACTGGCACCAGACCTCATGAAATATGTACTGAAGCTTGATTCAAATGGGGTCTTTGGAGCTACTGAGTTTGGTGGATAGTGTCAAGTCAGCTGCCCGACATACAGCACAACAGCAAGGTTTTTTCCAACAAGCATGTGGTTTAGGGGATGGAGATGAAGTAGATGATGTTTGAGTGAGGAATGTTATCTGATGTTGGGTAATGACCTAGGTGGGAGGGGAGAGGAGAGTGAGAGAGAGAATGCATTCAGTGTTGTGTTCAAAGGCGAGGCTGGGGTCGGGGAACCAGGAGAATTGAAATCGGTAAGGATAGCTGATGATGGAGCAAACCTCAATGCCTCCAATAAGGGTACAAATTCTTATTACTGGCCATGGTAAGCCTGGTGTATATTGGTGGGAAAAACATTCCACCCCTTAGGGTCCTCTTGAGAGTAAGGGCGTGGAAACTAACCAGGTTGGAGAAGAGAATGAAACAAAAGAGAGAAGGAGAAAAGAACATGCAAAATTAGTTAGTTGAGGAATGAGGCCCCACATGGCAACAACTGGCATGGCAATGGTGGGGGATAAAGGGGGAATTGCACAAAATTGATCCACCTTAACTGGGCTAAGTAGTACTGAAAAAATATAGAGGTGGGAGGAGTTGAAGGGTGAGGACGAGAGGAAAAGGGGGTGGTGTTGGACAATAAGGATGACAGCAGTAATATGGAGGAGGGGACAGAAAATGAAGGCTGTGGAAGATGTTGGGAGAGAAGTAATGTTTTCTGAAAGTGGGTGAGAGAAGGGGAGAAAAGGTGTGTGTATGTGTTTCTTCACTCATTCTTACTCTTTCTCCATTTCTGTTAGTTGGTCTCTGAAATTTATTTATATACTTTTTTTGCATGTGAGGACCAGAATGTCTGTTGCATTACTAAAACATTCTTTGAACAATTAAATCCTTTGGACTTAAAATCTCAAGTATTTCTGGATAAATGCTAATGATACCTACTGTTCTACCATTTGTAGAATGCACAGGAATTACATCATGTATATCTCTTAACAAATATGTAAATGAATAAACAAATAAATAAATAAAAATACAAAAACACATTGAATTATTCCACTTTATTACACTATGTCCATATTAGGAAGTCCATAATAATATTAATAAAAATTCTCTTCAACAAATTACAACACATACATATTGATCAACATAATAAAAATATCGGCCTTTAAATACTTTTACTGTAATTTTAAAAATAAAATATTCCTGTACTTATAAAAAGGAGCTCCCTTCATCTATAATAAAAGAAGCTTATACATTAAAAATACTTTATTACTAAAGTACCTCTATCCCAAAACATTTAAATATATTTACAATTTTTATGGCATTCTACCTGTTAACTGACCCATCATGCCACTGCCAAACCCACCCTGCATGCCACCTGGCCCTCCCTGCATACCCCCTGGCCCTCCCTGCATGCCACCTGGCCCTCCCTGCATGCCACTGGCCCTCTTGCATGCTACCTGGCCCTCCTTGCATACCTGCAGGACCTCCCTGCATTCCTGCAGGTCCAACCTGCATTCCTCCGGCCCTCCTTGCATGGCTGACATCCCTTGTATGCCACTGGACCGCCTGACATTGTCTGCACTCCACCAGGCCCACCTTGCATCCCATGTGCCCCCGGCTGCATCATTCACCTGCCATGGAGGTCATTGGCTGCTGCATATGGCCTGGTTGCATTCCTGTCAAGTCATGGCACTCTGCATTGGCTGCATGCCCTGTGGGCCCCAAAGGGACCCATGGTTGTCATTGTCTGCTGCATGTGGCCAGCTGCTGTGCCTTGCTTAGGCCCTGTGAAGTGACTTCCTGATGATAAGCTAGACACTATGCCAGGGGTATGAGTGTAGAAACATTGGTGGTGACAGTGCCTGATGTTGAAATCATTCCTGAGACATGGTGGGGGTCATGGATACTTGCACTCCAGGAGTAGCACAGAAGAACCAGGATTTTAGGGGGGAAACCCATGTGGGGGAGGGGTTGGGTGAGGTGAAGCAGGGATGGAGGAACAGTACCACCGATGATGTGGGTGTGCCCTGGCCCCACTGATGTTGGTGTGCAGCCACAGCATTGCCATCAGGACCCAATGTTAAATTAATAATAATTCCCGAACACCCTGGGAATAAGGATATTTCATTTTGGTTGAACAGCTGCACGAAATCATTATTCATTGACAATCTGGAAAGTGACGTTGCCCGGATCACGTCGCTCTGCTATCTGTGTCTTGTTTACTGTTACTGTCATAGACCAAAGGCAACATCAAGTTGGGTGGTTTTAGTATCTGGGGGAAGCTGGAGGTTGGTTTTTGTGAGCTGAACGTTAGAAAAAGCAAAAAAAAAAAATAAAAAAACAATTAATCATCTTTACATCTAGGCTACATTTTACACAAGACCACTCCTAAATTATATATCAGCAATTATAGCACAAAATATGGTCAGTCAACATTTCTTTTGACATCTATACCATTAATATTCATAGTCTGTCATAGCTAATGATCATCAGCTTCATATGCACCCTCAAATACCATAAAAGAACATAAATCTAAACATTAAATACTTAATATAAAATTCATACCTCTATACTGGCACCCCCCCCCCCCACCACCACCATGTGTGTTTTCGTATGCATATGTATGTTATATTGTATATATATAAAATTTAAATATAATATTATATATATATATATAATATATATATTATATATATATAATGTATATTATATATATATAATATATCTATATTAATATTAAATATTATATATTATATATATAATTTATATGTTATTTTAAAATATAATATATTATATATATATATACATACATATACATTACATATACATATAAAATATATATTATAATATACATATATATAAAACATATAATATATAATATACATATACATATATATATACATAACATATATATATATATAAAACAAAATATATATATATATATATATAATTAATATAAATATAATATATATATATATAATAACAATAAAACATATTTATATTATATATATCATATATATTATTAATTTTATATATAAAATTTATATATATATAATACCACATATATATATAACCCACATATAATTAACAAAAATATTTATATATAAAAAATATATATAAAAAAAAATTTTAAACAATATTTTTTAAACCCAACAATATTATATACAACACACATAATATGAATATATATATATTTTTTATAATATATATATATATATATATTATTAAAAATATAATATAATTATATATATATATAAATATATTTTATATAAATTATATTTATAAATATAAAAATATATAAAAATAAAAAATATATAAAAATAAAATAATTATAATAAATTTTAAAATATATATAATAACATATATAATAATAATAGATATATAATTATATATTATATAAAAAAATTAATAATATAAAAAAATTTAATAAATATAGATAATATATAAAAATATATATATAATATAAAATATATATATATATATATATATATATAATAATATAATAGATGTATAGTATATATGTAGTGTGCATAATACACACACACACACACACACAAATCTACATAATGATATTTGATCTCAACCTGAGCACTGTGGATGAATGTACTTCACAGCCATTCCCACTATCTTATTATTGGCAAACATAAGATGGCTCCAAGATACTTAAAAAGGGGGGGAGTAATAGTACATACAATGATAAACTGTTGCTGCAATTCTGTCATAGCTAATTCTCCTTTTTATTACAGCAGGATATTAAATGTAACATTAATCTCTGGGACAAAAGTAAGGAAAGAGAAAACATACATATAGAAAAGGAAAAGAGTTATCTGAATATAACAAAAAGGGAAAAGAGAGTATTGAATATATACAAAAGGAAAGAGTGATAAAAGTAAATCAACTGACTTGAAGTGTAAAGGCATATGGGGTTTTTAAATAAAGACATCACATTCGCAGCCAAAAGACAGGTTTTTTATATATTGTTTTGAGGTCAAACTATACTTTAGAACTTTTTTGAGGAGCTATATATACACGTACTTTACAATCCTATCCTATTATCTTACTCTCAGTTTAACAACAAGAAAAAATTAAAGAAAAGAAAACAGCAAAATAAAATGAAAGAAAAGGAAAGCACACCTATCCAGCCACACGCACAGGAGAAAAACCTATTTCAAATCTAGGTGTACACGCTGCTAATTGCTACAAAGGTGCTACAAAGTTACTTACGAAAAACAGAATCTTGCTGCGAGGACACTACAATATATAGTGCCCGGGAGGAGCAATCTGTGGGCCAATTGGTGGGTTGGTCAGACACCAGTGAACCTACACTTCATTTTCTGCT
>NW_023646629.1:5000-20000 GCF_015228065.2 Penaeus monodon | reverse complement strand
AAAAAATAGCTCCCTTTGTTAAAATGAAAAATAAGGAAAGGGTACTTGAAATTAACCTTGTGCTAGTGCACTATTTATTTTCTGGCTGCACTTGTTTTAATGAAAATGTCAACTAGTAAATTTCCACTTAAACCCCGTCTCTGACGGGTCATGTTTTACAGGCGTCATAATTTTACTGCTTGGTCTGCAGTGTATGGCTTAGTGCAGCGATGCACCAGTGTGTGGAGAAAGGGAGTCCACTGCTACATGCAGTGGATCCTGTCCCCCAGTGTCTAGACGTTGCCGAAATCACCAGAGTTTATGACGCTCAGAGATTTCTGATCCCTGTCGGCATTGGATTAATAACTAGAGGATAGCAATAACAGAAAATAATATTTACCATTTCACAACTTTTGCATAACTGCTGGAAGTGCCTTTTATGTAAGTCAGGCCAAGGAACTGCTCCACTACACACTGTAAACTGGTATCACTTCCTTCATCCACCTGTAGCAAAAAAAATTACCTTTTTCATTAAACAAAAAAGTTGTAATTTCATAAAACAATCTCATATTTTTGTTTTTCTATCTTAACTTTTTTTTTTTAATAAATGTTTATTGCATCACAAACTACTTTAAAAAATGTATCACTTCCCAATCAATTGTTCAAACTTTAGCACCTATACTGAAATCAAAAAAACCTGAACAGGGGAGAAGAGAGTGTGGGAAAAGCATCATGGGTAAGAAAAAAGTAGGCACTGCAGCAGCATATGGCTTGTTAGGCAACACACGTGAGGTTTTAAGGATGCACCTCCAGCTAAAAAGGAAGTAAATTACATTTTTTTTATTCTGTTATTGAATTGCCAATCCTTCTTTATAAAAGAATTTTTTAGTATAATCAATGTGATATGCAATACCTATAAAAAATCAGCCAATCCAGCCAGCCAACCTATTTATTTTTAAGTCTAAAACTTGATAACATAAAACTATGTTTGAATGTTAAACTATATCTGCTGGACCACGTCTATTGCAGTCATAACAAACCAACTTTATCATGGATATAGGTGTCGCGATGCACTAGAGCGTACCAAGTGGAATGTTTTCCCCTATAGGTGTCGTGATGCGGTTGAGTGGAAAGTTCCACTACTATGTAGCAGGCTCCCAGGCCAAATGGCAGGATTGTTACTAGAAGCCTCTGGAGTCAGTGACACAGAGAGATTTCTGACACCGTCATTGAGGGTTTTAAAGGTAGCTACTACCTGAATGCAAACTCCCTTGATTACCTAACAAGTCCTGCTCAACTCCACATTCTTTTACAGGGGAACCACCAGCCTCTGGTTTTCTTAGTTGATCATCATCAAGTGCAACTTGCAAAAAAAATTCTTATTGCTTAATCTCCTAATAAAATTGCCCAAAGACATCCTCATCTTTATGGAGCACTTACATACTTTAAAGGTATGTTTAAACATCAAGAATCACACATTCCCGGATCTCAAGACTGACAGTGAACAGGTAAACTGGTTCAAAAAATCATTGTAAGGACGTTTTATGAGCTATGAAACAATGGAGAATCTACAGGCTAAGTATAAAGTCTCTCCATGATGAAGAAAAAAATGATTTTTAAATCTACTGTATACTCAAAAATAAGTGGAAGTTCAAGCATTATGCAGCCAGTTACTAGAATTTTGTTGTTCACAGGTATTTAAAAATTTAAATTCCCAAAATGGTATTTTAAAGGGGAAAGCCAAGAATGATTAAGGTACCATGAAATATAAAATAATTACAGCTGACTGAGGCAGATTATGGATTATAGTGCTAATAACATTCATAATGCCCTAAAACATTTTAAAAATTTTTCTATCAAAAATGATATTTTTTATATTATGAAACATCACTTGTTTACAACTAGTATTACATTCCTCAAAATTTCATGACTTTAGTAGATTGAAAATAACCTGTTTGACTGTACTAAAGAGAGCAATTTCCTGCTTTCCTGCAGAATACCAAGGTTGGACCTATAAAATAAAATATCAAACCTGATTCCAAATTGCCAGCTAGAAATTAATGGTCTTGCAATGCTACACACATTAAGGTTTAGATTGAGACATTGATTTTTATATTACCCGTTTTTTCTTTTTTGTCCTTTAAATGTCTGTGTTCTAGAAGCTTTTAATCTTTCTAATTATAATAACAAAATACTTTCAATAAATAGCAATAACTCAAAAAACAAGAATTGCTGACCTGGGCCTGCAAAGAGTGCAGAAGCAGGAGAATGCCCTAGGTACGGAGTGAGGACAATGGAGAAGGGCAAGGAACCGACAGGTGATGCAACATTGTACTGAGGCGCAGAGGGAGAATTTGCCCCTAAGAATCCTGAACTGGGTGACTGATGAGGCAAACATTGCAGGAGATGGATTCATCCCTGGTAGAGAAGGTGGAGAGGCAAGGGAGAAGCCACTCGTTGCTGGACTTGACACAAATCCTCCAGTCCCCTAGTCTGAATGTGAGAAAAAATAATTTAAAATACTGAATAAATATAATAATTAAAAAACACAGTTTCATGAATCAAATATTTATATATTTTAAAATTTTTATATTATTTTTTATTTTATAAATTCATTATATTATATTTTTTTATATTATATTTTAAATTTATATATATATATATATAATATATATATATATATAAAATAAAAATTTGTTTTTTAAATTTAAATTTCCTTTAATACTATTCTGTCTGTGAATAACACTGATCTGAAAAAATTACTACCTACATATCAAAAACCCTGTTTAAAATTTTCATTGTAAGCCCCATGCCTTGGAAAAATTTTAATTAATTCGAAATTCATTTTATCAGAACTCTGTTAAATCTACCAAAACATTTTTCTTTAATTTAAAAAAATTTTTAATTTATTTAAATTTATTCCAAAAAGTATTTTACTTTTTCTTTCCCAAAATTAATGATATTGGAAATTTTGCTTTTCTGAATCCAAATACAAAAAAAAAGGGTGAAACTTTACCGGGCTCCAGCTGCATTAAGGGATACAATCCTTCAGAAACGCGAACGGGGAAACCTTGGGGGCCCTATAGAAGGGTGCACGGGCATACGTCTAAAATGGGGGTTTGGAATTTTAACCCCTTGAAGAATTTTCAAAAACCCTTTAAAAAAACTTACAAGATCCAGAAATGATTCATCCTTAACACTCACTCCCAACATTTGACAAAACTCTGGTTTCATAGTGCAAACAGAAAAAAGGAAAAGGGTATTTTCGTTTTTTAAACCTGCAACCCCCCTCTGGGTCCCTGATCTACATGTTCAGGAAATCCCCCTGTATTTTAAAAGGCAAAAGGGATGATGGATGCTGTGAACGCCAGTTGAAAAAACACAAGTCCCCAATCTTGCACTGTAAAATCCCGGGTTTAAAAAGCCTCCAACTGGTTTTTTCTAGCGCAAAAAAATCCTTTTTTTTTAAAAGTAAACCCTTAATAACAAAAGAAAAAAAACCCTTCTTTAGAAAAAAAAAAAAAAAATTTTATATATTAATAATAATAATAATAATAATAATAATAATTGAAGTATAATCAGTATCCAAAAAGGTGCTAAACCCAATAACCAGGCGGGGCCCAGGGGGTGCCCCAAAAAAAAGGCCTTTTCAAAAACCCTGGCTTAAACCCCCCATTTTTAAAATACTTTTAGTGAAAAAACCAATAGCTCCCTTTTTAAAAATTTGAAAAAAAAGGAAAAGGGTACGGGGAAATTAACCTTAGTGCTAGTGAATTTTTTATTTTCGGGCTGCACTTGTTTAAAAAAAAATGTCACCTAGAAAAATTTAAAATTAACCCTCCTGAGGGGTCAGTGTACAGGCCAAAATATACGCTTGGTCTGCGGGTTTTTAGGGTTTAGGGCCAGCGATGCCCCAGGGGTGTGGAGCAAGAGTCCACTGTTTAATGCAGGGGGCCCTCCTTGCCATTTGTCTAGACTTCCCGTTTTTAACCAGAGTTTTTTGCCCGCTCAGAGATTTCTGATACCTGCCCGGCATTGGTTTAATAACTAGAGGATAGCAATAAAAAAAATAATTTTTACCACTTCACAATTTTTGCATAACTGCTGGAATGCCTTTTTATGTAAGAAACCCAAAGGGAAAACGCTCCACTACACACTTAAAAATTTGGTACCCATTTCCCTTTCCCATCACCTGTACAAAAAAGTTTACCTTTTTTCATTAAAACAAAAAAGGGTTTGAAATTTTCCCATAAAACAATCTCATTTTTTTTTGTTTCTCTATCTAATTTTTCTTTTTTAAAAAATGTTTTTTTCCTCAAAAAACATTTTAAAAAAAAAGTTTCACTTCCCAATAAAATTTTTAAAAAACTTTAGAAACCTATACTAAAACAAAAAACCCAAAACCAGGGGAGCAGAGGTGGAAAATGCATCAGGGGTAAAAAACCCATTAGGCACTGCACAGCATAGGGGGCTTTTTAGGCAAAAAAAGGTGAGGTATGGGAAAAAAGGGGGGCACCTCCAGCAAAAAAGGAAGAAATTTTTTTTATTATTCTTTTATTAAATTTGGGCCAATCCTTCTTTATAAAAGAATTTTTGAGTAAAACCCAATCTGATATGCAATCCCCTAAAAAAAATCCCCAATCCAGCCCCCAACCTATTTTTCTAAGTCAAAAAAACTTGAAAACATAAAACTTTTGTTTGAATTTTTTAAACAAATATCTGGGGGCCCAAACGTCTTTTTGCAGTCATAAAAAAACCAACTCTCATGGATATAGGTGCCGATGCATTTAAGCGTACCAATTTGGAAGTTCCGCTATGGGTGTCGTGATGGGGTTTAGAGGGGAAATTTCCACTACTTTTAGGGGGGGGGGGGAAACCCCCCCCAGGCCAAAAGGGCCCAGGATTGTTACTAAAACCTTGGGGGCAGTGACACAAGAGATTTCTGACCCCGGGGTCATTAAAGGGGGTTAAGGCTAGAAAACTACCTGAATGAAAAACCCCCTTTGATTACCTAACAATCACTGTTTAAAACCCACATTTTTTTTCGGGGAACCACCAGCCTCTGGTTTTTCTTATTTATATCATCAAGTGCAACTTGCAAAAAAAATTTTTTTATTGTTTAATCTCCTAAAAAATTGCAATGACATCCTCATCTGTTGGGCACTTCATATTTTAAAGGGTATGTTTTAAACATCAAAAAATCACCCTTCCTGGATCTCAAGACTGACAGTGAACAGGAAAGGGGGTTTTTCCAAAAAATTCTTTGGGAAAGGACTTTTTCATGAGCTTTTGAAAAAAGGAAAAAATCACGGGCTAAGTATAAAGTCTCTCATGATGAAAAAAAAACTGTTTTTTTAAATTCCCGAAACCAAAATAAGTGAAGTTAAAGCATTATGCAGCCAGTTACTGGGAATTTTCGTTTTTCCCAAAAGGTTTTTAAAATTTAAATTCCAAAATGGTTTTTAAAGGAGAAAGCCAAAAATGATTTAAGGTCCATAAAATATAAAAACTAATTACAGTGACTGAGGCGATTATGGATTATAGTGCTAATAACATTCATAACCCAAATCTTTTAAAAAAAATTACTATCAAAAAGATATTTTTTTTATATGAACATCATTTTTTTACAACAGTATTACTTTCCCCCAAAATTTTCATGTTTTTTAGAAATTTTAAAAAACCGGGTTTGACTGTACAAAAGAAGCAATTTCCTGCTTTCCTGCAAAACCCCCAAAGGTTGGCCCCTATAAAATAAATAAAAAAAACCGGGGTTTCCCAAAATTGCCAGCTAAAAAATTAAGTCTTGAAATGCCTACACACTTTAAAAGGTTTAAATTTTGAGACTTTGGGATTCTATTTTACCTTTTTTATTTTATTGTCCTAAAAATTTTCTGGGTTCTAGAAGTTTTTAAAATTTTCTAATTATAAAAAACAAACTACTTTAAATTAAATACAAAAAATCAAAAACAAAAATTGCTGAGGGGCCCCTTTTTGGCATGGTGCAGAACGGGAAAAATGAATAGGTACGGAGGGGGGGCCCCAAATGGAAAAGGGGCCAAGGGAACCCCGACAGGTGATAAACATTGTACGGAGGCGCAGAGGGAAAAATTTTGGCCCCTAAAAATCCTGAACTGGGTATGTTTGGGGGCAACTTTGCGGAGTGGTTACCCCTGTAGAAAAGGGTGGAGGGGAAAGGGGAGAACCCAATCTTTGGGATTGCAAAAAACCCTCCAGGTCCACTGGGTCGAATAGTGAAAAAAAAAATAATAAAATACTGAATAAATATAAAAAATTAAAAAAAACCACATTTTAATAAATCATCAAAAACATTACCTTTTTCAAATTTAAAATAATTTCACCCCAAATAAAAAAAACACCCAAGGGTTTCGGGAAATGATTTTGAATGAGACATCAAAAACGGGTCAGGCCCACGGGGTGGGGGCGGTGGGGGGGGGGGGGTTGGAAGAGATGGGGGGATTTCATGGGGCCAGGCGAGCAGGAGAGGAAACCCCTTTTGGGGGCCCGGGGGTTACCCATCCAAGGGTATTGGTGTTGGAGGATTACCCAATCTTCGATTGTGATCTCCTTCTGTTGATGGGCGGTTTCATCTACAAAAACTTGCTGGGGGAAAGCCTGCAAAAAAAATTTCACATGAAAAAATTTGGGGCCCTTTTGGGGAAATTTTAGCCATAATTTAAATTATATTAAGGGGGAAAAAATTTTTTTATATTAGGGAAAACTTCACAAAGATAAACTGGATTAGCTTCTAAACAAAAAGCTTTTTGGGTTCACATTTTTTTAATCCAGGTTTATGTTAAAAATAACTGTAAATGATTTTGATGATCTTTATCTCATATTGCCATTAAGTATAGGCTGATTCATTATTTTCCCTAAAAATTTGGGGTATGTTAAACATTGGTTTTTAGTTTATTTTTTACGGTTATTTTGGGTAAACCCTTTGTCGGTTGAAATAACTACAATTTAAACCTTAAGCCCTTTGAACTGGGAAAAAATTCTTCTATCAATTTTGATGTTTAAAAGCTGCGAAGGGCCCAAATCTCTTTTTGGCAAAAAAGGCCCTTTTGGGAAAGCATTTCAACTTTTAAAACAGAAAATGTTGCGATACACAATACTGACACTGTTGGTGACTGTTTTTTAAACGTCAGTTTTTGGGATAGGGGGGGGGCTCTTTTTGGAAAAACTTTTGCATGAAAGAATATTTTTTATAAAATTTCTTCCCACCCCCCAAATATATTCTTTTTTCCCCCCCCCTTTTTTCATTAAAACTATTTTGCTATTGTTTCATCATAAAGACCATATAGTAAATTTTTTTTAAGAAAGTGTGGGGTTTTTCTTTTAAACCTTTCAATAACTCCAAGATGAAGTGTTGGTAAAAGTTTGGATATTGCTAAGAGGGGGTTGATATGTATGATGCAACGTGGGTTGCCAAGTCCAAAACCCCCTTTGGCCCTTTTTTGACTGGGTTTTGAAATTTGGTCCGGCTGAGTATGAGGGTTTGTAGCCCACACTCCCCCCCCCCTCATACCTGAAAAAAAAAAAAGGAAAAAAAAAAAAAAAAAAAAAAAAAAACCAAAAAGACATGCAGGAGCAAAAGTAGTAAAAATAATAATTTTTTGTTTGCCACAAGTGAATATATGGACGGGCCCCAGCGTGGTTTTGTTTTGTAGTTTTTTGTTTAAGAAAATTTTTTTTTCAGAGTGCTTAGTCACCAGAAAAATCAATCAAATCTTCCAAACCTAAATATTTATTTGCTTCTATTAATTTTCGTGAGGGAAAGTTTTTTATCTTTAACATTAATTTTTAAAATTTTTTAAAATTTTTAAATGAAGTTTTATAAAAATCCCAAACAAAAAAAAACCCAATAAAAACCAATAATAATCATTTTTCTTTCCCCCTTTTCTTCTTTGTAAAAAAAAACCAATAATAAAAAAGCAAAAATTTGGCCTTTTTATCCTAAAAATTAAAAAGAAGGGGGGTAAACAAGGGGAAAACCCCGTGTGTAAAAAAAAATTTGTAATCCCAAAACCAAAAAGGCCTTTTTATATCCCCAGAAATAATGTGTTAAAATTTTTGTAAACTTTTCAATGTGAAAAGGAAATGGGGGTTTTCCTGTTTCAAATAAATTCGAGCAAAGATTAAAAGAATTCATTTTTTTATCAACAAAAAATTAATGCTTTTAAATTTTGCCCACCCCCAGATCCCGCCAGAGTACATAACCTAAAAAAAGTCATTTTGAACCGCAGAGGCCTTCCCAAAGAGCCCTTTTGATAATTTATTCCTGCAGATTTTTTGCCATTCATTTTTTTAAAAAGATTTATGCTGGCCACCCAAATTTAAAAATTTAATTTTTATAAGTATTTTTCAAATTTTAAGGATTTTAACCCTTTCCCGACGGGTAGTATTCATGTGGCCTGGGCCTCGCTCCCGGGGGGGTTTAAATTTTGTCGTGGGCATCCGGGGCCCAAATCACCCAAAATCAGAATCCCATGCGGTTTTTGGGGAAAATTACTACGGGGATAGGTTGTTTTTTCATTTTTTCATTATTTTCAAACTCAAATTTTCCCAAATTTTTTCCTGTTTAAAATTGAGACGAAGGGTTTTTTTTGTTTTTATACAGACCCCAAATTTGATTTATTCCGTCTATAGTTTTTGAGAAAAAATAAGCAGTAAAAATTTAAATATTTCCCGGGTTTTGAAAAAAAAAAAAAAAAAAAAAAAAAAAAAAAAAAAAAAAAAAAAAAAAAAAAAAAAAACAGGGCCCCCGGCAGATAGTCCTGCCATCCATGGAATGGCATACATGCCACCCTGGGAAAAGGGGTTAATGGGGAAAGTTGTGCCCTTTTAGGAAATAAAAACCCCTTAAAATTGTAATAAAAAGTATGTCTTTTCCCAAAGTGTTTTGATTTTTCTATAAACCTTTATTGAAACCTATTTACCAAAAATATGTTTTTTTTTCCCTTTTTCCTTTGATGAAAAATTAAGTCTTAGTTTTTGCCCTTTTATAAATTTTCTTAAATTATTCAGGAATTGCCTTGGGGTAGAAATTAAGGAATAGCTATTTACTTTTTAGGTTTAATTTTTAAAAGGGATGGTACCCTCCCAATATTTTTTTTATGAAAAAATTTCCCAAAAGTCAAATGAAGGCCTTCTTTTCTGCATTGTTTTATGAAAACCCAAAGCATCATGCGGGGGCCCATAACCCAAGCGTCAGGCTTTTGTAGTTGAAAACTTCACTCGCACCATCTAAAAAAAAAACCTTAAAGGTTTTTTGGGGTTTAGCCCCACTTTTTACTGAAAGCTACGGGCTATTTCCCTTGCTGATTAAAACCCCAGCTGAAAAGGATAATAAAAAAAATATCATTGGGGAGAAGAAAATGAAACAAGTAACTGAAATTATTGTTATTTTTTTTTGGAAAAAAAATAAATAATTAGAATTCTTTATCCTCTAGAAGCCGACAGATGAGCTGCAAATTTTGAGAACCAGCTGTTTTAAAGTTGTGAGATAACAGTCCAATCCCAAAAATGGCATCACTGTACTGCTCACATTTTCTGCCCACTTCGTGGGAAAAGTACCCTCCCACGCGGGCCCTTCCCTCACGAGATGTGGCTTGCCCAAGGGCATTTTGGAAAACAGGTATCCTTTCCCAAAAGCCCCGAAAAACCTTTAAATTGTGGAAAGATCTTTCCTTAAGGGCAAATAAAAAAATCACTAAAATTGAAATAGTTATTTCTATTTCCCAAAAATGACTTCCACAACCATATTATAGTTTCTTACGGGAAACCCCGAATTCTGATGGAAAAAGAGAGAAGGTTTTTTCTTAAGCACACAGTGTCAGAAGATAGGCCTTTTAATGTTTGGTAGATAAATCAGTCGTAGAAAAGCACTCCAAAAACCCCCTTCCCCCCTTGTTCCCAGGGTTAAAAAACCCCCTTTTCCCACGAAGCTGAAAAATTTTGGGCAGGGATCATAAAATTTCAAGTTTAAAAAAACTAAGTCCCTCAAAAAACAATTTAAATTGCATTTTATATAGCACTTTGGGGAAAAAAAAAAGTCTTAGTATCAAAAGATTATTTCTTTACCTTGATGATAAGGGGGTAAGAGTATTTTTCATCCCCTCTTTAGCAACACAGGGGGCTACCCCCGGCAAGAAGTACCGGGCCCCTTGATTTCTTTTACTAGCGGGCTCTGCCGCTGTTGAAAGTTTTCTCTTACCCCCCAAGGGCCCTCTCCCGGGCCCTCATAACTAACTTTAATCATCAAAAAATTGGGGGGGAAGGCCTTTTTATGTTTTTTTAAAAAAGGGTTTAAAAAAAAAGGTAAAAGGGAAAAACCCCTGGATGTTATCTTCAGGGGATAAAATTTTGGATGTTTTCTAAAAATTATCGTCCATTTTCTCTTTTTTTTTATTTTTTTATATATATATTTTTTTTTTAAAGGGGGTTTTTCTACATAGAATAAAATACGTTGCGTTTTTGTCATTCTCCACAAGCTGTTTTGATAAAAAATTTTTAATTTCAATGCCACAAAATTCAGGAAAAAACCTTTTTTAACTAAAATATTTTTTTGTTTACCATAATTTTGGTTAAAGGTCCGTGGGCAAAACAAAAGAATAAAAGTTTCCCCGGGTTCATATGCCCCAGTAAGACTTGGGCAGTCCCGTTGCACGTATCATCATTTGGGTTTTGTCCTCAATACTTTTTTTGCTTACTACCAAAAAAAAAAGGGGGCTCTCCCTGGGATTTCACAGGGAAATTTCCCTTTTTTTCCACGGAACCCACAATCGATAGATCTCAAATCTTTCTTTTAAAAATTTCTTAGAGATTTTATGAGTTTAAAGTGCTGCCACTGAAAACCCTAAAAAACAAGAACCAAATACATATAATAAATATAAAAAAAAAAAACCTACTTTTTCAGTTTGATCAATAAATTAGTTATTATTAAAAAACCTCAATGAAAAATCCCCTCCCTTTAATTTAAAAATAAATAAGATTTATTTTAAATGAAAAAACCCCAAAGGGGAGGAGGGGGAGGGGGCCCTTTTTTTTTTACTTCCCAAAACAAAAAAAAAAAAAAAAATATCCAGGATTTTGGGAATGTAATGGGGGACCTTGTGCTTGCCAAGGGAGTTTAGGGGATTTTGGGAAAAATACATAAAGGGGCAGGCTTAAATGGGCTTTTGCTGGAAGATTTTCCCTGTTTTTTTGTGCGACTTTTACCATGAGCCGGGAATCTGAAAGAACAAATAGACTTTGATTACTTATTTTTAACATATAAAATCTATTTTTAAAAAAAAAATCAGAAAAAAAACCCTATTTTTTTCTGAAAAACCTGTAAGAGAGTATATGTTCAGTTTTATGCTTTTTAAAATTAAAAATGAGCATTTTTTCAACAAACAGGTAAATTTTAATTTTTTTGAGAATGAAAAAACCTTTAAAACCAAAACCTTTTTTATCCAAAAAAACAGTTCAAGCATCGACTGAGTTCGAGATCAAATCTCCAACTTTTGATTTATCAGGGTTCAGTGCACTTTGCAAGTTTTAAATTTATGGCAGTTTTCATACTGGGGATGTGGGGTTTAAAAGCCCCCCTGTGTGAGACCCACAGTGATCAACAGCTGCTCAGATTTTTAATTTTTGGTTTTTGAAGGATGGGTCCCATGAAGCACTGCTGGAGATCCACTAAATTTGCCCTTGAAAAGTGTTATTTTGCTTTTCCCCCAACTGTTAGGAAAATGAGTTATTTCATGATCCTCATAAAACAGAAAAATGTTTTTTAAATAATCTCTAAAAAATTATTACCCCCTCACCCCCACATGTAACTTACTTTTTTCGGGCATCATTTCCTATTTTAGAATCCTTTTTCTTCCCTTCTTTCAAAAAGCCGAATCTTTGCCCTTAAAATTTAAATTGTTTTAAACTAATAATCTCTCAATTGACGGGGGGTCCCCTACAAAAATAGCACGTTCAGAAATCTCGTTTTCCTGAAAAAATATTTCAAAAAAGTTTACAAAGACAAAAGGGTAGAAAAGTATTATCTATTTAAACCAGTTTTGCATTGTTAAAGGAAAATTTTACTGGGTGTTAAAAAAAATTCCCCAAAAACTAAAAACCCTTGTTACTTAAATGAATAAAAATTTTTGGGGAAAATTTAAATGCTGATTAAAATCTGTATTAAAAATTTATTTATGACCATGATTAATGATGGCATTTTTCCCTTTTGGGGGCCAATCTATAAATTTTTGCAGTTTTCCCTTTTTTACACACAGTTCAAAAGTTTTCATCTTTGTGAATTCCCTTTTAGCCCCCAACGAGGTGTATGCAATCCCATAAGGGGTTTTTTTGGGGGCTCTGTGGGGTCAACCTGCACGGGGGAGCCCTGAAATTCCAAATTTTCTGGGGGTCTCTTTGTGTAAAACTCTCCCCCGTAGGAAAGGTGGGGGGACCTTCCTTTAGTATTCCTCAATACGAATGGGAAGCCCGCCTATCCTCCAAGACGGAAAAAAACTTTTAAAAATTGATGCTACTTCACACACTGAAAAAAAAAAAGTATAGTTTTTTTCTGTAAGGAAAAAAAACTTTTACAGAAAAAAAAACTCCCCTTCTGTTTTGTAAAAAGAGGACCCCCAGCTGAAATGCTGACAGAAAAGTGTGGGCCCATGTTGTTCATGAAAGGGTTTTTGGGGTTTGCCCCTGTAATTTGGACGGGAATAAGGTGATGAAAAATAACCCCCGGGAAAGGGGAGAGAAAAAAAACAAAAAAATTTAAAATACCTTATGGGGCCCCACTACCCATAAACTCTAACAATAAAACCCTTTAAAAAACTTTGGAGGGGGACTAAAATTTTTTTTCCCTAAATATCCAATACAAACTTTCCCTTCGATAAACAAGACTTTGCCATCCCAGTTTCTTTGTCTTCGACCGGGAATTTTTAAATTTTCCAGAAGCCCCCAGGCTCTTTTATGCTATCTCCCTGAGTGTGGACTAACTTCAAACCCCCCCTTTTTTTTTAAAAAATTTTTTTTTAAAATTTACAAAAAAAAAAAAAAGAAAAAAAAAAAAATTTTTTAAAAAAATTTTTTAAAACAAATTTTTTTTCTTTTTTTTTTTTTAAAAATTTTTAAAAAAATTTTTAAAAAAAAACCAAAATTTTCCCCCTTTAAAAATTTTAAACCCCAAAAAGGGTTTTTAAAATTTTTTTTTAAATTCCCAAAAGGGGGGAAAAAAAAAACCCCGGGAAAAAAAAATTTTTAAAAAAAATTTTTTTTAAAAAAAATTTTGGGGGCCCCCCCTTTTTGGGGGGCTTTTTAAAAAAATTTTTTTTTAACCTTTTTTTTTAAATGCGTTCCTTTAAATTCCCCCGGGGGGGGTTCCTTTTTGGAAAATTTTTTTAAAAAAAAAAAAAAAATTTAAAAAAATTTTTTTTTTTTATAAAAAAAAATTTAAAAAAAAATTTTTTTAAAAATTTTAAAAAAATAAAAAACCTTTCCAAAATTTTTAAAAATTTTTTTAAAATTTTTAAAAATTTCTTTCCCTTTTAAAAAAATTTTTAAAAAAGGTTGGGGGGAAAAAAAAAATTTTTTCTTTCCCCTTTGGGGGGGAAAAAAGGGGGGGGAAAAAGGGGGTTTTTTTCCCGGGGGCCCTTTTTTTTAAAAAAAAAAAATTTTTTCTTTTAAATAAAAAAAGGAAAAAAAAAATTTTTTTAAAATTTTTTAAAATTTTAAAAAAAAAAAAAAAACCCCTTTTTTTTTTGGGTTTAAAAAAAACCCCCCAAAAAAAAAATTTTTTCCCCTTTAAAACCCCCCCCCCAAAAAATTTTTTGGGTTTTTGGGGGGGGGTTTTTTTTTTTTAAAAAATTTTTAACCCAAAAAAAAAAAATTTTTTTTTTTTAATTTTTCCCAAAAATTTTCCCCCAAAAAAAAAAAAAAAAAAAAATTTTTGGGGGTTTTAAATTAAAAAATTTTTTAAAACCCCCCTTTTTTTCAAAAACCCCCCAAAAAAAATTTTTTTAAAAATTTTTTTTTTTTTTTAAAGGGTTTTTTTTAAAAAATCCAAAATTTTTTTCCCCCCCAAAAAAATTTTTTTTTAAATTTAAAAAAAAAAATTTTTTTTTCCCCCCCAAAAATTTTTTTTCCCCGGGGCCCCCCCCCCCCCCTGGTTTGGGGTTTTTTTTCCCCCTCCCCCCCCCCCTTTTTCCCCCCCCCCGGGGGGTTTTTTTGGAAATTTTAAAAAAAAAAATTTTTTAAAAAAAAAAATTTGGGAATTTTTAAAAAATTTTTTTAAAAAAAAAAGGGGGAAAAAAAAAAAGGGGGGTTTTTTTAAAAAAATAAATTTTTTAAAAAAAAAAAAAAAAATTTTTTTTTAAAAAAAAAAAAAAACCGGGGTTTTTTGGAAAAAAGGGGGGAAAAAAAAAAACCCCTTTCCCAAAAAAATTAAAAAAAATTTTGGGGGGGTTTAAATTTTTTAAATTTCTTTTAAAAACAATAAAAATTTTTTTTGCCCCTTTTTTTAAAAAAAAACCCCAAAAATTTGGGGGGGCCAAATTTTTTTCCTTTTTTTAAATTTTTTTTTAAAAACAAACCCTTTTTCCCAAAAAAAGGGGAAAAAAATTTCAACCCCCTTTCCCTTTTTTTTTTCCCCCCAAAAAATTTTTTTTTTTTTTTTTTTCCCCTTTTTAAAATTTTTTTAAAACCCCCCCCCTTCCCCCCCCCCCCTTTTTTTTTTTTAAAAAAAGGGGAATTTTTTTTCCCCCCCCAAAAATTTAAAAGGCCCCTTTTAAAAAAAAAAGGAAAAAGGGGGAAAAAAAAACCCAAAAAAAAAAAAAAAAAAAAAAAAAATTTTAAGGGCCCAAAAACCCCAAAAAACCCCCAAAAAAAACCCCCAAATTTTTTTCCCCCCCCAAACCAAAATTTTTAAAAATTTTTTTGGGGGAAAAGGGCCGGGAATTTTTTTTGGGGGTTTTTTTGGGGCCCCCTTTGGGGTTTTTGGGGGGGGAAAATTTT
>NW_023646629.1:0-2500 GCF_015228065.2 Penaeus monodon | reverse complement strand
GTTTTTGCCCCCCAAAAAAAAAATTTGGGGAAAAAAGGGGTTTTTTTTTTTTTGTTTGGGGGGGGTTTTTTTTTTTTTTTAAAAAATTTTTTTTTTGGTTAAAAAAAAACCCCCTTTTTAAACCCCCCCCCCCCCCCCCGCCCCCCCCCCCCCCAAAATTTTTAATTTTCCCCCCCCCCCCCCCCCCCCCCCCCCCCCCCCCCCCCTTTTTTAAACCCCCCCCAAAAAAAAACCCCCCCCCCCCCCCCCCCCCCCCCCCCCCCCCCCCCCCCCCCCCCCCCCCTTTTTTTTTTTTTTTCTTGCCCCCCCCCCCCCCCCCCCCCCCCCCCCCCCCCCCCCCCCCCCCCTTTTTTTTTTTTTTTTTTTTTTTTTTTTCCCCCCCCCCCCCCCCCCCCCCCTTTTCCCCCCCCCCCCCCCCCCCCCCCCCCCCCCCCCCCCCCCTTTTTTTTTTTTTTTTTTTTTTTTTTCCCCCCCCCCCCCCCCCCCCCCCCCCCCCCCCCCCCCCCCCCCCAACCCCCCCCCCCTTAAAAACCCCCCCCCCCCCCCCCCCTTTTTTTCCCCCCCCAAAAAAACCCCCCCCCCCCCCCCCCTTTTTTTTTTCCCCCCCCCCCCCCCCCCCCCTTTTTTTTTTTTTTTTTTTTTTTTTTTTTTTTTCCCCCCCCTCCCCTATTCTTTTTTTTTTTTTTTTTTTCCCCCTTTTTTTTTTTCCCCCCCCTTTTTTTTTTTTTTTTTTTTTTTTTTTTTATTTTAAAAATATATATTAAAAAAAAAAAATATATATTATTTTAAAAATATAAAAATTTTTTTTATTTTTTATTTTTTATTTTTTTTTTTTAAAAAAAAAAAAATTATTATTATATAATTTTATTAAAAATTTTTTTTTTATAATTTTTATTTATAAAATATATATTAAAAATTTTAATTTTTTTTTTTTTTTTTTTTTTTTATATATTTATTTTAAAAAATATATATATTAAAATTTTTTTTATATATATATATGTAATTTTTTTTATATATTTTTTGGGAAAAATTTTTTAAAAAAATTTTTTTTAAATTTTTTTTTTTTTTTTTTAAAAAAAAATTTTTAAAAATTTTTAAAAATTTTTTAAAGGGGGGGGTTTTTTTAAAAAAAAAAAAAAAAAAAAAAATTTTTTTTAAAAAAAAGGGGGGGGGGGGGGGGGGGGGGGGGGTTTTTTTTTTTTTTTTTTTTGGGTTTTTTTTTTTTTTTTTTTTGGGGGGGTTTTTTTTGGGGGTTTTTTTTGTTTTTTGGGGGGGGGTTTTTTGTTTTTGGGTTTTTTTTTTTTTTGGGGTGGGGGGTTTGGGTGGGGGGGGGGGTTTTTTTTGGGGGGGGTTTTTTTTTTTGGGGGGGGGGGGGCCTTTTGGGATTTAAAAAAAAATTTTTCCCCCTTTTTTCACATTAAAAAAAAAATTGGGGTTTTTTGGTTTTTTTTGGGGGGGGGGGGGGAAAAAAAAAAAAAAATTTTAAAATTTTTTTTTGGGGCCCCCCAAAAAGGGGGAAAAAAACCCTTTTTTTTTTAAAAATTTTAAAAAAAAGGGGGGAAAATTTATTTTTTTTTTTTAAAAAAATTTTTTTTTCCAAAATTTTTTTTTTTTTAAAAACCCCCCGGGGAAAAAGGGGGGGGAAAAAAAAAATTTAAAATTTTTTAAAATTTTTTTTTTTTTTAAAAACCAAAAAAAAACCCAAAAAACAATTAAATTTTTTTCCCCCCTTTTTTTTTTAAAATTTTTTTTTAAAAACCCTTTTTTTTTTTGGGAAAGGGGGGGGGTTTTTTTTAAAAAAATTGGGAAAAAAAAAAAAACCCTTTTTTTTAAAACCCCCGGGGTTTTTTGTTTTCCCCAAAAAAAAATTTTTTAAAAAAAATTAAAATTTAAAAAAATTTTAAATTTAAATTTTTTTTTTAAAATTTTAAAAAAAAAAAAGGGAAAAAATTCCCCCTTTTTAAAAAAAGGGGGGGTTTTTTTAAAAAAAAAAAATTTTTTTTTTTTTTAAAATTTTTTAAAAAATTTTTTTTAAAAAAAAAAATTTTTTTTTTTAAAGGGGGTTTTTTTGGGGGTTTTTTTTTTTTTAAAGGGGGAAAAAATTTTTTTAAAAAAAAAAATTTTTGGGGTTTTAATTAAACCCCCCCAAAAAAAAAAAAAAATTTTTAGGTTTTTGCAAAATTTTTTACCTTGGTTTTATTTTTGGAAAAAAATTTTTTAAAAAAAAAATTTTTTAAAAAAAAAATTTTTTAAAAATTTTTTTTAAAAAAAAATTTTAAAAGCTTTTTTTAAAAAGGTTTGGGGGAAAAAAATTTTTTTTTTCCCGAAAAAATTTTTTTAAAAAAAAAAATTTTTTTTCCCAAAATGTTTTTTTTTAAAAAATTTTTTAAAAAAAAAATTTTTTTTTTTTAAAAAAAGGGTTTTTGGAAATTTTTAAAAATTTTTAAAAAAAACCTTTTTTTTAAAAATTTTTTTAAAAAAGGAAAATTTTAAAAATTTT